>NC_080042.1:40502508-40796586 GCF_012489685.1 Lotus japonicus
CAGAATCGACTTTACCTTAGGGTAAGCTTTTAGAGACTTTAATTTACCTAGAACACGTGGCGACGTGTCGAGTGAGATTTCGGAGACGTTGTTTGACTAATCATCCTGCATTCATGCAACATTAATGAGGTATTAACACAGGACGTACTCTGGACCTCGTCGGATTCCAAAATGGTCATAAGACCCGGATTTCCGTGTAAGAGCGTCTGTAGACGTCTCTTGTAGCAGACCGAAATGGCAGACCTACGGGTTACGGCTGATCTGGCTACCTTGGTTTGGTGTAAGAGACACGCGGGCAGAATGGTCCCACCGTTGCTGGTGCTAGGATTGATCCGTTTGATGTCCATCCCAGAGGCACACGAGCAGAAATGGTCCCACCGTTGCTGGTGCTAGGATTGACTCGTTGATGTCCATACCTATGTTTGGTGTAAGAGGCACGCGGGCAGAATGGTCCCACCGTTGCTGGTGCTAGGATTGATCCGTTTGATGTCCATCCGTTTCCGGAATGCATTTGGTTAACTGGGTTAACCGCCATATCATCTCATGCAACATGCATTCTGACTTAGTTGATGAGTGTGTTTGATACTTGTTAGTTCTACTTGATGCATGTTAACTGTGATATACAGTCGTTATATTCTTTGTGGAATAATGCAACCCTAGGATGTTATCCCTAGTTATAAGCCTAAGTGGCTAATCTTTTATCGGTATCTATTGGTGGTATTATTTATATAATTCTTTGGAGTTGACCCTCGCGTCTTCTGTGTGTGCTTTGGCGAACAAACGCCCTTTGTCAGATGTCTTCGGCGGGCTGATTCATGATGGTTCATCCTTCGGGAGGAACTAGGGTTGAGATGCGGGAACTGGAGCGTATCGCGGTAGCGAGAGGAGGACGGATGGTGTACATAGACTAGGTCGTTCTGAATTTCAAATTCGGACGACGATCACGCTAGCATGTAGGAATGAGTGTTAGTGTGAGCTCCTCGAGATGGGATTAGTGTAGGAGTAGAGTCTTAGCTCTGAACATCATTTGTTTCTTTGGGGACAGGGTAGTTTCCCACCTATAGCTTTTTGGTGTGGTTTCCTTACGGGGATCACAGAGAGTTGGTTGGACTTAGGAGGTCTTATTTTCAGGCCATTGGGTCAGCTGATTCTCAGTTTTGAGGGATAGTGTTGCGGGTACTTCACCTTTTCATTTGGTTTGTATATATTGCCTACGGGCGTTACACTCTCTTACCCATCACTGGAGGTTTACTCGTGACGTGGCTAGCTATTTACAGCGGGGGCCGTCATATATATTGCATATTAGCTTTATTGCTTTTCGCATTTGGGTTTTATCTAATTCAGTCTTGTCTTAGTTATTATCGAAAGAAAAAAAAATATTCACGTTTTTCCGCATTAAGTTTATTTTGGTTACTAAAGTGACGCCACCGAGATCGGGTGTTACATTGTGGTATCAGAGCACGGTCGAGTCTTTCGGGAGTTGTTGGGGAATAGGTCTTCTGTGCTAGGTTGTGTGACTCTGCAAAGAGTGAAAATTGATTGTCTGCAAGCAATTTTTCGCTTAAAAATTGATTGAAGTTATTGCTTACTCATATTGTATAGTTATACTAGATGTTATCTTATGATGAGTACTAACTGTTTGCTTAACTTAACAGAACATGGTGAACACTAACCAGCTAGCTGAGATGATGGCCACTATGGCCCAAGCTGTAACTTCACAAGCTAATGATAATGCGATGAGGCGTGCTGCTGAGGAAGCACGTGAACAGCATCAACGTCAGAGAGAGATAACTCTGGACCAGAACAAAGGCCTGAATGACTTCAGGAGGCAAAACCCACCCAAGTTCTCTGGTGGTACTGACCCAGATAAAGCGGATCTCTGGATCCAGGAAATCGAGAAAATTTTCGGCGTATTGCAGACTGTTGAAGGTGCCAAGGTGGGCATGGCAACTTACCTGCTGTTGGGGGATGCTGAGTACTGGTGGAGAGGCACCAGGGGGATCATGGAAGCCAACCATGAAGAGATTAACTAGAACTCGTTCCGGACCGCATTCTTGGAAAAGTATTTTCCAACAAGTGCTCGGGATGAGAGGGAGGCACAGTTTCTGACACTCCGTCAGGGAGGTATGTCGGTACCAGAATTTGCTTCCAAGCTGGAATCTTTGGCGAAGCATTTTCAATTCTTTCATGACCATGTGAATGAGCGCTACATGTGCAAGCGCTTTGTGAATGGACTGAGGCCTGATATTGAGGACTCAGTGAGGCCATTAGGAATCATGCGTTTTCAGTCGTTGGTGGAGAAAGCCACGTAAGTGGAGCTGATGAAGAATAGGAGGTTGAACCGTGTTGGAACTGGAGGGCCGATGAGGTCGGGCTCTCAAAATTTTCAAAGCCAAGGAAAATTTCAGAGCAGGAGGCCATATCAACGTCCTGCTGGAGAAGGGTTTACTGCAGGATCTTACAGACCCATGACGGGTACTGCTGGTGGTTCTGGAGATCGGACTTTGAACAGGGAGATGACCTGTTTCAGATGTGGGAAGCCGGGGCACTATGTTAATGCTTGTCCCGACACAAGGCCCAAATGCTTTAATTGTAACAGAATGGGGCATAATGCCGGTCAGTGCAGAGCACCCAAGACGGAGCCAACCCTGAACACTGCTCGTGGAAAGCGTCCTGCTACTAAGGCAGAGTGCTTTAGTGAAAGTTATTTGGAATGAAGACACGGACGGTGCTATATGAGAGTTAGAGGAAAAGACTAAGGAATAATATTCGGAGTTTTGCTAACCCTTAAGTTTCGAGGTCGAAACTTTCTTTTTGGAGGGTAGTAATGTATGGCCCAAGTTTTTAAACTTATGCCAAGTAAATAGAATCCTATTCACGATTAGGGTTGATGTAATGTGAAGGGAAACCTGAACGAAAGTTTATTAAATGAAATATATTTATGAAGGAGAAAGTTCAGGAAAAGTTCAAGGACTGCATTATGATCGATAAAAGTTATAGCACGAACGTTTTACGCTTAAACCTAGGTCAGAAACCCTAGTATATAGCTAATTTTCACTTTTAGGCACGATGGCAGTTAATTCCAAAAATCTTCAGAGAAATGTTAGAACTTCTCTTTTTCCATATATCACAATCGTTTCGAGGCGAAACTCTAGGATCTACGAACGTCCGATTCCAATCATCGGAAGTTTGCCGAAACCGAATTCCTGGTATTTCAAAACCCTAGAATTTCTCGACAATGAAGACTTTATCTATTCAGAGCTTCAAATGAATATTCTACACGCGTACACCCATTTCTCTTGATGATTTCAATCTTTCTTCCAAAGGAAGTTTTCTATTCCGACATTCGATGCAAAAAGCAACTTATCGGGTAAAATAGTTTTATACCGACTATGCATTAGTTGCCAAAAATACAAGGAGACCTCTTTATAGTTTTGGAATTCTTTTGCCAAAACATATCTATTAATTCACGGAGAATGACGCCGGAAAAATCAGATTCGCGAAACTTTCATTTTCCCGCGAATTTCCAACCTTTATATATAGCAAAGAAAGGAAGAAAAACTCAAATTTTCCTCCATTTTCTTCATCAAGGCCGCGAGTTCTACAAGGGAGGGAGAAGAGAAGATTTTCTTCATCGTTTGCTTGATCGTCGATCAATCAGTTGCTACTTCAAGGCTTCGAGGTATAGTCGCTAATCCTTACCTCTGATCGCTTTTTCCATAGCTTTTCTGTAGAGTTTTCTGAGCGGATAGTTTATGGGTTTTTGCAAAACTATCCTGAATCTTTCATTTCTGATTCTAAACCTCTTCCTTATGCGCCCAAGATCACTTCTGCCGGGTTAGATTTTCCGTTATGTCGCCGAAATTCCGCCGGAATCAATTTGAGCCTAAAATACCCATTTTTGGAGTTTTTGGTGTAAAGCTTCAACCTTTAGGCTGAAAACTATCGCCTTAGCTTAGTGCTAGTAGGATTAGTTGTCATAAACGTCGTTGGTGACGTCCCTGCAAAATTTTATTTTTGGGATTTCAGTTTTGAAAAATCCTAAGTTAAAAATCATGACCAAAATACCCCTGCGACAGTTTTTGATCCGATAATTTTTCCGAGTTCAGAATACCCTTAGTTACGGCTTATGAAAGCATAGGAACCAAGTTTGATCGAAGAAAAATCGAGCCCCATAATTACCAAAAGTGGCCGTGAGCTATTAAAGGGGGAGGAGGAAATTTCCTTTTCCGAAAACTTGTCTTTTCGCGCTAGATTATCGTACCTTAGAGTATAGATTACTTCGAGTAACCTTAGTAAGTATCGATAGCTTAGTTTTCGATAGATTCTGATAGTATTTCTGTGGTTTTGCTCTAAAGGTGATTTTGAGGAATTCCCAGAGGAGCAAGCCTTTGATTGTGAACAAGTGTTAGGAGATCGTCCTGGAGAATCTACAGGTGAGGGCTACTCACTGAATCTCTAGTTAATGCTTAGGGTCGATGCTTTCGACATTGTTTACTGTTTATGCAATTGTTTGTGCTTGATTGGAAAAACGTTTTCTGAGGCTTCGGCTGACAATGTAGATGATGCATCTACTGAATGCTTTTGAGATTGAATCTTCATGCTAAGTGCTAATTGGGTAATTTAGGATGTGTGGTGCATGCCTTATATGCTAAGTGCTATGTGGTTATTGTTTAATATATTGATATATGACATGTTGATTGGTTGTGCTGAGTTATTTATACTTATGCAATGAGATCTGAGATTCTGAATGGTGAGAATAGCGGGCAGGTCATGCCGATTTTATTTTGAGAGTTTTGAGAAAGTTTGATAGGACGAATGAGATTCGGGCCTTGTTATGATGTTTGTGGATCGAGACATTCTCTGGAGTCATTTGGGGATTAGGAGATCCCGAGAACTTATAGGATTTGCGATAAGACTAAAAAGGATATTATTTTGAAAAGAAAACTCATAAGGCATTAAACAACCTCTAAATCTTTAAATAAAGATAATAAACTCGAAAGGAAGCTTTGGATGCAAATCTTAGTTTTTGGAAAACGAGAAGTGTCGTCGGATCCAAGTGTTGAGAAAGTTGAGAAGTGTTGAGTATGTTGATACTCTTGTGCTGTTGGAGCAGCTATGTGTTGTTGGGCTATCCTGGGGATAAGTCCGGGAAACCGTTAGTTTCCGAGAGTGTGATACTCTGTGCTCGTTGAGCAGTTGTGACCATCGGATTGAGATGAGTCGGATGATTTGGAGATCATCGTGGGTTATGTGCTGTTGTGAAGAATGTGTCTTTTGTCGCAGAATCGACTTTACCTTAGGGTAAGCTTTTAGAGACTTTAATTTACCTAGAACACGTGGCGACGTGTCGAGTGAGATTCGGAGACGTTGTTTGACTAATCATCCTGCATTCATGCAACATTAATGAGGTATTAACACAGGACGTACTCTGGACCTCGTCGGATTCCAAAATGGTCATAAGACCCGGATTTCCGTGTAAGAGCGTCTGTAGACGTCTCTTGTAGCAGACCGAAATGGCAGACCTACGGGTTACGGCTGATCTGGCTACCTTGGTTTGGTGTAAGAGACACGCGGGCAGAATGGTCCCACCGTTGCTGGTGCTAGGATTGATCCGTTTGATGTCCATCCCAGAGGCACACGAGCAGAAATGGTCCCACCGTTGCTGGTGCTAGGATTGACTCGTTGATGTCCATACCTATGTTTGGTGTAAGAGGCACGCGGGCAGAATGGTCCCACCGTTGCTGGTGCTAGGATTGATCCGTTTGATGTCCATCCGTTTCCGGAATGCATTTGGTTAACTGGGTTAACCGCCATATCATCTCATGCAACATGCATTCTGACTTAGTTGATGAGTGTGTTTGATACTTGTTAGTTCTACTTGATGCATGTTAACTGTGATTTACAGTCGTTATATTCTTTGTGGAATAATGCAACCCTAGGATGTTATCCCTAGTTATAAGCCTAAGTGGCTAATCTTTTATCGGTATCTATTGGTGGTATTATTTATATAATTCTTTGGAGTTGACCCTCGCGTCTTCTGTGTGTGCTTTGGCGAACAAACGCCCTTTGTCAGATGTCTTCGGCGGGCTGATTCATGATGGTTCATCCTTCGGGAGGAACTAGGGTTGAGATGCGGGAACTGGAGCGTATCGCGGTAGCGAGAGGAGGACGGATGGTGTACATAGACTAGGTCGTTCTGAATTTCAAATTCGGACGACGATCACGCTAGCATGTAGGAATGAGTGTTAGTGTGAGCTCCTCGAGATGGGATTAGTGTAGGAGTAGAGTCTTAGCTCTGAACATCATTTGTTTCTTTGGGGACAGGGTAGTTTCCCACCTATAGCTTTTTGGTGTGGTTTCCTTACGGGGATCACAGAGAGTTGGTTGGACTTAGGAGGTCTTATTTTCAGGCCATTGGGTCAGCTGATTCTCAGTTTTGAGGGATAGTGTTGCGGGTACTTCACCTTTTCATTTGGTTTGTATATATTGCCTACGGGCGTTACACTCTCTTACCCATCACTGGAGGTTTACTCGTGACGTGGCTAGCTATTTACAGCGGGGGCCGTCATATATATTGCATATTAGCTTTATTGCTTTTCGCATTTGGGTTTTATCTAATTCAGTCTTGTCTTAGTTATTATCGAAAGAAAAAAAAATATTCACGTTTTTCCGCATTAAGTTTATTTTGGTTACTAAAGTGACGCCACCGAGATCGGGGTGTTACATTGTGGTATCAGAGCACGGTCGAGTCTTTCGGGAGTTGTTGGGGAATAGGTCTTCTGTGCTAGGTTGTGTGACTCTGCAAAGAGTGAAAATTGATTGTCTGCAAGCAATTTTTCGCTTAAAAATTGATTGAAGTTATTGCTTACTCATATTGTATAGTTATACTAGATGTTATCTTATGATGAGTACTAACTGTTTGCTTAACTTAACAGAACATGGTGAACACTAACCAGCTAGCTGAGATGATGGCCACTATGGCCCAAGCTGTAACTTCACAAGCTAATGATAATGCGATGAGGCGTGCTGCTGAGGAAGCACGTGAACAGCATCAACGTCAGAGAGAGATAACTCTGGACCAGAACAAAGGCCTGAATGACTTCAGGAGGCAAAACCCACCCAAGTTCTCTGGTGGTACTGACCCAGATAAAGCGGATCTCTGGATCCAGGAAATCGAGAAAATTTTCGGCGTATTGCAGACTGTTGAAGGTGCCAAGGTGGGCATGGCAACTTACCTGCTGTTGGGGGATGCTGAGTACTGGTGGAGAGGCACCAGGGGGATCATGGAAGCCAACCATGAAGAGATTAACTAGAACTCGTTCCGGACCGCATTCTTGGAAAAGTATTTTCCAACAAGTGCTCGGGATGAGAGGGAGGCACAGTTTCTGACACTCCGTCAGGGAGGTATGTCGGTACCAGAATTTGCTTCCAAGCTGGAATCTTTGGCGAAGCATTTTCAATTCTTTCATGACCATGTGAATGAGCGCTACATGTGCAAGCGCTTTGTGAATGGACTGAGGCCTGATATTGAGGACTCAGTGAGGCCATTAGGAATCATGCGTTTTCAGTCGTTGGTGGAGAAAGCCACGTAAGTGGAGCTGATGAAGAATAGGAGGTTGAACCGTGTTGGAACTGGAGGGCCGATGAGGTCGGGCTCTCAAAATTTTCAAAGCCAAGGAAAATTTCAGAGCAGGAGGCCATATCAACGTCCTGCTGGAGAAGGGTTTACTGCAGGATCTTACAGACCCATGACGGGTACTGCTGGTGGTTCTGGAGATCGGACTTTGAACAGGGAGATGACCTGTTTCAGATGTGGGAAGCCGGGGCACTATGTTAATGCTTGTCCCGACACAAGGCCCAAATGCTTTAATTGTAACAGAATGGGGCATAATGCCGGTCAGTGCAGAGCACCCAAGACGGAGCCAACCCTGAACACTGCTCGTGGAAAGCGTCCTGCTACTAAGGCAGAGTGCTTTAGTGAAAGTTATTTGGAATGAAGACACGGACGGTGCTATATGAGAGTTAGAGGAAAAGACTAAGGAATAATATTCGGAGTTTTGCTAACCCTTAAGTTTCGAGGTCGAAACTTTCTTTTTGGAGGGTAGTAATGTATGGCCCAAGTTTTTAAACTTATGCCAAGTAAATAGAATCCTATTCACGATTAGGGTTGATGTAATGTGAAGGGAAACCTGAACGAAAGTTTATTAAATGAAATATATTTATGAAGGAGAAAGTTCAGGAAAAGTTCAAGGACTGCATTATGATCGATAAAAGTTATAGCACGAACGTTTTACGCTTAAACCTAGGTCAGAAACCCTAGTATATAGCTAATTTTCACTTTTAGGCACGATGGCAGTTAATTCCAAAAATCTTCAGAGAAATGTTAGAACTTCTCTTTTTCCATATATCACAATCGTTTCGAGGCGAAACTCTAGGATCTACGAACGTCCGATTCCAATCATCGGAAGTTTGCCGAAACCGAATTCCTGGTATTTCAAAACCCTAGAATTTCTCGACAATGAAGACTTTATCTATTCAGAGCTTCAAATGAATATTCTACACGCGTACACCCATTTCTCTTGATGATTTCAATCTTTCTTCCAAAGGAAGTTTTCTATTCCGACATTCGATGCAAAAAGCAACTTATCGGGTAAAATAGTTTTATACCGACTATGCATTAGTTGCCAAAAATACAAGGAGACCTCTTTATAGTTTTGGAATTCTTTTGCCAAAACATATCTATTAATTCACGGAGAATGACGCCGGAAAAATCAGATTCGCGAAACTTTCATTTTCCCGCGAATTTCCAACCTTTATATATAGCAAAGAAAGGAAGAAAAACTCAAATTTTCCTCCATTTTCTTCATCAAGGCCGCGAGTTCTACAAGGGAGGGAGAAGAGAAGATTTTCTTCATCGTTTGCTTGATCGTCGATCAATCAGTTGCTACTTCAAGGCTTCGAGGTATAGTCGCTAATCCTTACCTCTGATCGCTTTTTCCATAGCTTTTCTGTAGAGTTTTCTGAGCGGATAGTTTATGGGTTTTTGCAAAACTATCCTGAATCTTTCATTTCTGATTCTAAACCTCTTCCTTATGCGCCCAAGATCACTTCTGCCGGGTTAGATTTTCCGTTATGTCGCCGAAATTCCGCCGGAATCAATTTGAGCCTAAAATACCCATTTTTGGAGTTTTTGGTGTAAAGCTTCAACCTTTAGGCTGAAACTATCGCCTTAGCTTAGTGCTAGTAGGATTAGTTGTCATAAACGTCGTTGGTGACGTCCCTGCAAAATTTTATTTTTGGGATTTCAGTTTTGAAAAATCCTAAGTTAAAAATCATGACCAAAATACCCCTGCGACAGTTTTTGATCCGATAATTTTTCCGAGTTCAGAATACCCTTAGTTACGGCTTATGAAAGCATAGGAACCAAGTTTGATCGAAGAAAAATCGAGCCCCATAATTACCAAAAGTGGCCGTGAGCTATTAAAGGGGGAGGAGGAAATTTCCTTTTCCGAAAACTTGTCTTTTCGCGCTAGATTATCGTACCTTAGAGTATAGATTACTTCGAGTAACCTTAGTAAGTATCGATAGCTTAGTTTTCGATAGATTCTGATAGTATTTCTGTGGTTTTGCTCTAAAGGTGATTTTGAGGAATTCCCAGAGGAGCAAGCCTTTGATTGTGAACAAGTGTTAGGAGATCGTCCTGGAGAATCTACAGGTGAGGGCTACTCACTGAATCTCTAGTTAATGCTTAGGGTCGATGCTTTCGACATTGTTTACTGTTTATGCAATTGTTTGTGCTTGATTGGAAAAACGTTTTCTGAGGCTTCGGCTGACAATGTAGATGATGCATCTACTGAATGCTTTTGAGATTGAATCTTCATGCTAAGTGCTAATTGGGTAATTTAGGATGTGTGGTGCATGCCTTATATGCTAAGTGCTATGTGGTTATTGTTTAATATATTGATATATGACATGTTGATTGGTTGTGCTGAGTTATTTATACTTATGCAATGAGATCTGAGATTCTGAATGGTGAGAATAGCGGGCAGGTCATGCCGATTTTATTTTGAGAGTTTTGAGAAAGTTTGATAGGACGAATGAGATTCGGGCCTTGTTATGATGTTTGTGGATCGAGACATTCTCTGGAGTCATTTGGGGATTAGGAGATCCCGAGAACTTATAGGATTTGCGATAAGACTAAAAAGGATATTATTTTGAAAAGAAAACTCATAAGGCATTAAACAACCTCTAAATCTTTAAATAAAGATAATAAACTCGAAAGGAAGCTTTGGATGCAAATCTTAGTTTTTGGAAAACGAGAAGTGTCGTCGGATCCAAGTGTTGAGAAAGTTGAGAAGTGTTGAGTATGTTGATACTCTTGTGCTGTTGGAGCAGCTATGTGTTGTTGGGCTATCCTGGGGATAAGTCCGGGAAACCGTTAGTTTCCGAGAGTGTGATACTCTGTGCTCGTTGAGCAGTTGTGACCATCGGATTGAGATGAGTCGGATGATTTGGAGATCATCGTGGGTTATGTGCTGTTGTGAAGAATGTGTCTTTTGTCGCAGAATCGACTTTACCTTAGGGTAAGCTTTTAGAGACTTTAATTTACCTAGAACACGTGGCGACGTGTCGAGTGAGATTCGGAGACGTTGTTTGACTAATCATCCTGCATTCATGCAACATTAATGAGGTATTAACACAGGACGTACTCTGGACCTCGTCGGATTCCAAAATGGTCATAAGACCCGGATTTCCGTGTAAGAGCGTCTGTAGACGTCTCTTGTAGCAGACCGAAATGGCAGACCTACGGGTTACGGCTGATCTGGCTACCTTGGTTTGGTGTAAGAGACACGCGGGCAGAATGGTCCCACCGTTGCTGGTGCTAGGATTGATCCGTTTGATGTCCATCCCAGAGGCACACGAGCAGAAATGGTCCCACCGTTGCTGGTGCTAGGATTGACTCGTTGATGTCCATACCTATGTTTGGTGTAAGAGGCACGCGGGCAGAATGGTCCCACCGTTGCTGGTGCTAGGATTGATCCGTTTGATGTCCATCCGTTTCCGGAATGCATTTGGTTAACTGGGTTAACCGCCATATCATCTCATGCAACATGCATTCTGACTTAGTTGATGAGTGTGTTTGATACTTGTTAGTTCTACTTGATGCATGTTAACTGTGATTTACAGTCGTTATATTCTTTGTGGAATAATGCAACCCTAGGATGTTATCCCTAGTTATAAGCCTAAGTGGCTAATCTTTTATCGGTATCTATTGGTGGTATTATTTATATAATTCTTTGGAGTTGACCCTCGCGTCTTCTGTGTGTGCTTTGGCGAACAAACGCCCTTTGTCAGATGTCTTCGGCGGGCTGATTCATGATGGTTCATCCTTCGGGAGGAACTAGGGTTGAGATGCGGGAACTGGAGCGTATCGCGGTAGCGAGAGGAGGACGGATGGTGTACATAGACTAGGTCGTTCTGAATTTCAAATTCGGACGACGATCACGCTAGCATGTAGGAATGAGTGTTAGTGTGAGCTCCTCGAGATGGGATTAGTGTAGGAGTAGAGTCTTAGCTCTGAACATCATTTGTTTCTTTGGGGACAGGGTAGTTTCCCACCTATAGCTTTTTGGTGTGGTTTCCTTACGGGGATCACAGAGAGTTGGTTGGACTTAGGAGGTCTTATTTTCAGGCCATTGGGTCAGCTGATTCTCAGTTTTGAGGGATAGTGTTGCGGGTACTTCACCTTTTCATTTGGTTTGTATATATTGCCTACGGGCGTTACACTCTCTTACCCATCACTGGAGGTTTACTCGTGACGTGGCTAGCTATTTACAGCGGGGGCCGTCATATATATTGCATATTAGCTTTATTGCTTTTCGCATTTGGGTTTTATCTAATTCAGTCTTGTCTTAGTTATTATCGAAAGAAAAAAAAATATTCACGTTTTTCCGCATTAAGTTTATTTTGGTTACTAAAGTGACGCCACCGAGATCGGGGTGTTACATTGTGGTATCAGAGCACGGTCGAGTCTTTCGGGAGTTGTTGGGGAATAGGTCTTCTGTGCTAGGTTGTGTGACTCTGCAAAGAGTGAAAATTGATTGTCTGCAAGCAATTTTTCGCTTAAAAATTGATTGAAGTTATTGCTTACTCATATTGTATAGTTATACTAGATGTTATCTTATGATGAGTACTAACTGTTTGCTTAACTTAACAGAACATGGTGAACACTAACCAGCTAGCTGAGATGATGGCCACTATGGCCCAAGCTGTAACTTCACAAGCTAATGATAATGCGATGAGGCGTGCTGCTGAGGAAGCACGTGAACAGCATCAACGTCAGAGAGAGATAACTCTGGACCAGAACAAAGGCCTGAATGACTTCAGGAGGCAAAACCCACCCAAGTTCTCTGGTGGTACTGACCCAGATAAAGCGGATCTATGGATCCAGGAAATCGAGAAAATTTTCGGCGTATTGCAGACTGTTGAAGGTGCCAAGGTGGGCATGGCAACTTACCTGCTGTTGGGGGATGCTGAGTACTGGTGGAGAGGCACCAGGGGGATCATGGAAGCCAACCATGAAGAGATTAACTAGAACTCGTTCCGGACCGCATTCTTGGAAAAGTATTTTCCAACAAGTGCTCGGGATGAGAGGGAGGCACAGTTTCTGACACTCCGTCAGGGAGGTATGTCGGTACCAGAATTTGCTTCCAAGCTGGAATCTTTGGCGAAGCATTTTCAATTCTTTCATGACCATGTGAATGAGCGCTACATGTGCAAGCGCTTTGTGAATGGACTGAGGCCTGATATTGAGGACTCAGTGAGGCCATTAGGAATCATGCGTTTTCAGTCGTTGGTGGAGAAAGCCACGGAAGTGGAGCTGATGAAGAATAGGAGGTTGAACCGTGTTGGAACTGGAGGGCCGATGAGGTCGGGCTCTCAAAATTTTCAAAGCCAAGGAAAATTTCAGAGCAGGAGGCCATATCAACGTCCTGCTGGAGAAGGGTTTACTGCAGGATCTTACAGACCCATGACGGGTACTGCTGGTGGTTCTGGAGATCGGACTTTGAACAGGGAGATGACCTGTTTCAGATGTGGGAAGCCGGGGCACTATGTTAATGCTTGTCCCGACACAAGGCCCAAATGCTTTAATTGTAACAGAATGGGGCATAATGCCGGTCAGTGCAGAGCACCCAAGACGGAGCCAACCCTGAACACTGCTCGTGGAAAGCGTCCTGCTACTAAGGCAGAGTGCTTTAGTGAAAGTTATTTGGAATGAAGACACGGACGGTGCTATATGAGAGTTAGA
Organism: Lotus japonicus; assembly: GCF_012489685.1. Classification (NCBI taxonomy): domain Eukaryota; kingdom Viridiplantae; phylum Streptophyta; class Magnoliopsida; order Fabales; family Fabaceae; genus Lotus; species Lotus japonicus. Next base: position 40,515,821 of record NC_080042.1, read on the forward strand.
GGAAAAGACTAAGGAATAATATTCGGAGTTTTGCTAACCCTTAAGTTTCGAGGTCGAAACTTTCTTTTTGGAGGGTAGTAATGTAAGGCCCAAGTTTTTAAACTTATGCCAAGTAAATAGAATCCTATTCACGATTAGGGTTGATGTAATGTGAAGGGAAACCTGAACGAAAGTTTATTAAATGAAATATATTTATGAAGGAGAAAGTTCAGGAAAAGTTCAAGGACTGCATTATGATCGATAAAAGTTATAGCACGAACGTTTTACGCTTAAACCTAGGTCAGAAACCCTAGTATATAGCTAATTTTCACTTTTAGGCACGATGGCAGTTAATTCCAAAAATCTTCAGAGAAATGTTAGAACTTCTCTTTTTCCATATATCACAATCGTTTCGAGGCGAAACTCTAGGATCTACGAACGTCCGATTCCAATCATCGGAAGTTTTCCGAAACCGAATTCCTGGTATTTCAAAACCCTAGAATTTCTCGACAATGAAGACTTTATCTATTCAGAGCTTCAAATGAATATTCTACACGCGTACACCCATTTCTCTTGATGATTTCAATCTTTCTTCCAAAGGAAGTTTTCTATTCCGACATTCGATGCAAAAAGCAACTTATCGGGTAAAATAGTTTTATACCGACTATGCATTAGTTGCCAAAAATACAAGGAGACCTCTTTATAGTTTTGGAATTCTTTTGCCAAAACATATCTATTAATTCACGGAGAATGACGCCGGAAAAATCAGATTCGCGAAACTTTCATTTTCCCGCGAATTTCCAACCTTTATATATAGCAAAGAAAGGAAGAAAAACTCAAATTTTCCTCCATTTTCTTCATCAAGGCCGCGAGTTCTACAAGGGAGGGAGAAGAGAAGATTTTCTTCATCGTTTGCTTGATCGTCGATCAATCAGTTGCTACTTCAAGGCTTCGAGGTATAGTCGCTAATCCTTACCTCTGATCGCTTTTTCCATAGCTTTTCTGTAGAGTTTTCTGAGCGGATAGTTTATGGGTTTTTGCAAAACTATCCTGAATCTTTCATTTCTGATTCTAAACCTCTTCCTTATGCGCCCAAGATCACTTCTGCCGGGTTAGATTTTCCGTTATGTCGCCGGAATTCCGCCGGAATCAATTTGAGCCTAAAATACCCATTTTTGGAGTTTTTGGTGTAAAGCTTCAACCTTTAGGATGAAGACTATCGCCTTAGCTTAGTGCTAGTAGGATTAGTTGTCATAAACGTCGTTGGTGACGTCCCTGCAAAATTTTATTTTTGGGATTTCAGTTTTGAAAAATCCTAAGTTAAAAATCATGACCAAAATACCCCTGCGACAGTTTTTGATCCGATAATTTTTCGGGCCTTGTTATGATGTTTGTGGATCGAGACATTCTCTGGAGTCATTTGGGGATTAGGAGATCCCGAGAACTTATAGGATTTGCGATAAGACTAAAAAGGATATTATTTTGAAAAGAAAACTCATAAGGCATTAAACAACCTCTAAATCTTTAAATAAAGATAATAAACTCGAAAGGAAGCTTTGGATGCAAATCTTAGTTTTTGGAAAACGAGAAGTGTCGTCGGATCCAAGTGTTGAGAAAGTTGAGAAGTGTTGAGTATGTTGATACTCTTGTGCTGTTGGAGCAGCTATGTGTTGTTGGGCTATCCTGGGGATAAGTCCGGGAAACCGTTAGTTTCCGAGAGTGTGATACTCTGTGCTCGTTGAGCAGTTGTGACCATCGGATTGAGATGAGTCGGATGATTTGGAGATCATCGTGGGTTATGTGCTGTTGTGAAGAATGTGTCTTTTGTCGCAGAATCGACTTTACCTTAGGGTAAGCTTTTAGAGACTTTAATTTACCTAGAACACGTGGCGACGTGTCGAGTGAGATTCGGAGACGTTGTTTGACTAATCATCCTGCATTCATGCAACATTAATGAGGTATTAACACAGGACGTACTCTGGACCTCGTCGGATTCCAAAATGGTCATAAGACCCGGATTTCCGAGTTCAGAATACCCTTAGTTACGGCTTATGAAAGCATAGGAACCAAGTTTGATCGAAGAAAAATCGAGCCCCATAATTACCAAAAGTGGCCGTGAGCTATTAAAGGGGGAGGAGGAAATTTCCTTTTCCGAAAACTTGTCTTTTCGCGCTAGATTATCGTACCTTAGAGTATAGATTACTTCGAGTAACCTTAGTAAGTATCGATAGCTTAGTTTTCGATAGATTCTAATAGTATTTCTGTGGTTTTGCTCTAAAGGTGATTTTGAGGAATTCCCAGAGGAGCAAGCCTTTGATTGTGAACAAGTGTTAGGAGATCGTCCTGGAGAATCTACAGGTGAGGGCTACTCACTGAATCTCTAGTTAATGCTTAGGGTCGATGCTTTCGACATTGTTTACTGTTTATGCAATTGTTTGTGCTTGATTGGAAAAACGTTTTCTGAGGCTTCGGCTGACAATGTAGATGATGCATCTACTGAATGCTTTTGAGATTGAATCTTCATGCTAAGTGCTAATTGGGTAATTTAGGATGTGTGGTGCATGCCTTATATGCTAAGTGCTATGTGGTTATTGTTTAATATATTGATATATGACATGTTGATTGGTTGTGCTGAGTTATTTATACTTATGCAATGAGATCTGAGATTCTGAATGGTGAGAATAGCGGGCAGGTCATGCCGATTTTATTTTGAGAGTTTTGAGAAAGTTTGATAGGACGAATGAGATTCGGGCCTTGTTATGATGTTTGTGGATCGAGACATTCTCTGGAGTCATTTGGGGATTAGGAGATCCCGAGAACTTATAGGATTTGCGATAAGACTAAAAAGGATATTATTTTGTCGCAGAATCGACTTTACCTTAGGGTAAGCTTTTAGAGACTTTAATTTACCTAGAACACGTGGCGACGTGTCGAGTGAGATTCGGAGACGTTGTTTGACTAATCATCCTGCATTCATGCAACATTAATGAGGTATTAACACAGGACGTACTCTGGACCTCGTCGGATTCCAAAATGGTCATAAGACCCGGATTTCCGTGTAAGAGCGTCTGTAGACGTCTCTTGTAGCAGACCGAAATGGCAGACCTACGGGTTACGGCTGATCTGGCTACCTTGGTTTGGTGTAAGAGACACGCGGGCAGAATGGTCCCACCGTTGCTGGTGCTAGGATTGATCCGTTTGATGTCCATCCCAGAGGCACACGAGCAGAAATGGTCCCACCGTTGCTGGTGCTAGGATTGACTCGTTGATGTCCATACCTATGTTTGGTGTAAGAGGCACGCGGGCAGAATGGTCCCACCGTTGCTGGTGCTAGGATTGATCCGTTTGATGTCCATCCGTTTCCGGAATGCATTTGGTTAACTGGGTTAACCGCCATATCATCTCATGCAACATGCATTCTGACTTAGTTGATGAGTGTGTTTGATACTTGTTAGTTCTACTTGATGCATGTTAACTGTGATTTACAGTCGTTATATTCTTTGTGGAATAATGCAACCCTAGGATGTTATCCCTAGTTATAAGCCTAAGTGGCTAATCTTTTATCGGTATCTATTGGTGGTATTATTTATATAATTCTTTGGAGTTGACCCTCGCGTCTTCTGTGTGTGCTTTGGCGAACAAACGCCCTTTGTCAGATGTCTTCGGCGGGCTGATTCATGATGGTTCATCCTTCGGGAGGAACTAGGGTTGAGATGCGGGAACTGGAGCGTATCGCGGTAGCGAGAGGAGGACGGATGGTGTACATAGACTAGGTCGTTCTGAATTTCAAATTCGGACGACGATCACGCTAGCATGTAGGAATGAGTGTTAGTGTGAGCTCCTCGAGATGGGATTAGTGTAGGAGTAGAGTCTTAGCTCTGAACATCATTTGTTTCTTTGGGGACAGGGTAGTTTCCCACCTATAGCTTTTTGGTGTGGTTTCCTTACGGGGATCACAGAGAGTTGGTTGGACTTAGGAGGTCTTATTTTCAGGCCATTGGGTCAGCTGATTCTCAGTTTTGAGGGATAGTGTTGCGGGTACTTCACCTTTTCATTTGGTTTGTATATATTGCCTACGGGCGTTACACTCTCTTACCCATCACTGGAGGTTTACTCGTGACGTGGCTAGCTATTTACAGCGGGGGCCGTCATATATATTGCATATTAGCTTTATTGCTTTTCGCATTTGGGTTTTATCTAATTCAGTCTTGTCTTAGTTATTATCGAAAGAAAAAAAAATATTCACGTTTTTCCGCATTAAGTTTATTTTGGTTACTAAAGTGACGCCACCGAAATCGGGGTGTTACATTAACCAGCATTGCATTTCATGCAACATACATTCTGACTTAGTTGCTGAGTGTGATTGGTACTTGTTTATCCTATTTGAGGCATGATAATTGTTATTATGATCTTTTATATTCATTGTGATACATGCAACCCTAGGATGTTATCCCTAAACTTCTAAGCCTGAGAGGCTAATAATCATTATCCTATATATCTAGTTTTATTATTTATATAATTCTTTGGAGTTGACCCTCGCGTCTTCTGTGTGTGTTTGGGCGGACTACGCCATTGTCAGATGAGTATGGCGGATTGGTTTACGATGGTCAGCCCTTCGGGGGGGACCAGATTCGAGATGCTTGACCAGGACGACCCAGGTGCATGGGTGGTCGACCCCGTAGGCCACCGTGCGACCTACACCGACCGGATCATGGAGGACCGTGTGGACCGTTTCAGACGCTTGACGGAGGGGGTATTGAGGAGACATATATTGAGCTTCAACTTGCCGCCCGGCGTGCATTGTGGACCCGGCTTGGGAGGACCACCACCACCACCATCATCTTCGGATGATGAGGACCCCTCTGAGGAGGTGCCAGTGGGTGGGACTTCGACGGAGTCCAGTTCGTTTACTGCTGCTGTTATCGAGGATCATGGTTCGGGCCCCGAGCCCGAGAGACCAGTGCAGGAGCGCGTCAGGGTGGATAGAGAGGGTAGGATTGTGTATGTCGACTTAGTTGTCCTGGATGCAGATTCGGACGACGACCGCGCTAGCGTGTAGGATCGAGTGCTAGTGTGGGCTCCTCGAGTTGGGATTAGTGTAGGAGTAGTGTCGTAGCTCTGACCGTCATGTTTTCAGATTCGGGACAGGGTAGTTTCCTACCGGTAGCTTTTTGTGTGGTTTTCCTATGGAGATCACAGAGAGCTGGTTGGATTTAGGAGGTCTTTTCTTAGGCCGCTGGGCCAACTTGTTCTCAGTTTTTGAGGTATAGTGTTGCGGACACAGTATTTTACCTTGGACTGTACATATTGCCTTCGGGCGTTACTTTCTTTCTGTCACCCGTCACTGGAGGTTACTCGTGACGTGGTAGGTACTAGCAGGGCATGTATATATAGTTGTACATTAGTTTCTTTTATCTTTTGTTGAGGTGTTTATTATTTTTGTCTTTAGTTATATTGTCGGAAAAAAAAAATAATTCACGTTTTTCCGCTTAAGTATTTCTTTTGGTTACTAAAGTGACGCCACCGAAATCGGGGTGTTACAGTTATTTTATGATGATGTCATTTAATGCGCGACGTTGATTATGACTTTATTTCAAGTTATCATTATTATTCCGCTGTTTATATTTATTGTTCTTTCGTCGGAGTTAGGATAAAGAAGTTTTTTGGAGACGTGATAATAAAGAGTTTTCTAAAAAGGAAAAATGAACCCTTATCAGTAAATAAAGAAGAGTAAATGAATCGGCGAAAATTATTTGCGAAATTTTGGTAATTACTTGACGCTTGAGAAATCGGGGCGTTACAATGGGCCTGATAGAAACAAAGGCTGAAGTCAAAATTGCTGATGCAAGACTAAGAAGAAGAACCCATTTGAAGGACTACCCCCTCTGGTCCGAGGCTGATGACCCAGAGGCAATCAGAATCTATCTTGCTGATTTGAGACTGCAAGGCTATGAGATTGATGTGGATGAATTCTTCAAGAAACTTCCAGATCCTCCTGACTTTGAATCTCCCAAGAAGAGGAAGACTAAGAGAAAGCAAGTTGAAGCCTCTGAGGAGAATGATCCCTCTGATGGTGATGACAATGATGATGATGAACCACCGCCTCAGAAGAAGGCCAAGAGAGTCAGGATTGTGACTCAAGTCACTCATCTGCAACCAACTCAGGAGCCTGCTAGAACTGCACCTTCTACCTGAGTCACAAGATCTGCAGCTAGAGCTTCAAGTAAGTTTGTTGTTCTTTCAGATGATGATTTAATTTTGCTTGATGCAATTCATGATGAAACCAATCCTGAACCCACACCAATCAATCAACCAACTTCTCATCCTTCACCCCCTAGGGCCTCATTCTTCCAGCCTTCCATTGAGGAAGAACCCCTCTGGAAAATGCTCCAAGCTAACAAACCCTCTGCTTCAACCTCACCCATTATTCTTCCATACAATCCACAATCCTCTGAACCAATAATTTCTGAGACACAAGCTCAAGAGATGCCAAACCCTGAGAAATCCAACTCTGAGCCTCAACCCTCTGATCACTCAGATGAGGAACACTCTGAAAGAATAGATCTCTCTCCGTGTCCCACTATTTCCAATCGTACCAATGTACTTTTTTCTTCTCCTTCCAATAAATCTGAAGCTGCTCAACAATTATTTCAACTTGTTAGAGAAAGAGTTTCAGAAAAACCTGCAAATTTTCTTAATGTTCCAAGTCCTAACCGCTCCTCTGGACCCAGGCTAGAACCTCTGGTTGCTCCGGATTCCCCAATCCAAGCGGTTCCTCTGGCTTCAATGCCTCCTCCACCTCCTCCTCCTCATTCTCCTCTTCCAGAGAATGATGAATCAGTCTCAAATCATTCCCCAGACAAATCATCAAACCCTGAGACTGAAACCTCTCATCAAAACCCTGAGACCAACATATCTGCACATCAGACTTTGCAGATTGGTTCTCTTTCTGAGGTTGCAAGTAGCAATAACTCTTCAACACCTGAACCAAACCTCTCTCTTGTTCCCTACACCTACTCTGGACCAAACACCCTCCTTGATTGCATCAACTCATTTAATCATGAAGCATCTTTAAAGGTTCGTAATGTGCATGGTCGCACTGATCTAAGTGAGCATCCAGACATGGTTGTTGAGGACTGGGATCATCTGTGTTCTTGGCTGGTTGATCAAGTTCCAGTAATGGTGGGGTTTCTAAATGCTGAAAAGAACAAGTGTGTTGAAGCTGCCAATCAACGCCTCAGAAGAAGAAAAGCTCTAAATGAACAGCTGATGAGAGAATAGCTCTATACTGTTATTGAAGAAACCAGAAAGAAGAAGGAACAAGAAGAAGAAGCTGCAAGGATTGAAGCAGAACAACGTGAAGCTGCAAGGTTGCAAGTTCTGGAACAAGCAGCTAAATTACAAGCTAAAGCTGAGGCACTCAGAAATCAAGCACTTAGAATTGTTCTAGTTACTGATGTTGCCTCCACATCTGCTCAAGTTCCTCACTCTGATCAAGCTACAACGTCTACCCAACCTCAGTCAGGTTCAAGGATTGATATCATTGAACAAAGGCTTGATTCTCATGAAGTTCTTCTTCAGAGTTGGAAAGAAATGTGCACCGAGCTTCTAAGGAGGACACCTAAAACCTAGCTTAAGGAACTCTCTTTTCCTCTGTTTTTCTTTCCTATACTTATGTGTTTTCTCTTTGAACTATGTTCCTTTATCTATTTTCCGTTTATTAAATTATCGTTTTCATTATGTGGTGCATAATTACTTGTTTATCATACAATCAATTTTCACTCATAACATTAACTAAGAAACAAAATTTTTATTGATTAATAAGAAACTTCATACAATGGTTGATACACCTAAAAGGCAGGATTTTTCCTCAATTCTCTACATTGCCTACGCATTGCTGCCTTCTCAAGCTCCAGATGATGCTGCCTATGCTCTAAGAGGACTAAGCTCTGGCGCAGCTCCTGCCTCTCAGGACCCTCCGCCAACGTCTCCAGAGCCGCCTCTGTTGCTCTGATTTCCTCATACAGTTCCAGCTCCTTCTGGAAGAAAAATTGCATTTCTTCCATGAATCTGAGGAAGCGTCTGAGGATGTTGTCCATTTCTGGACTCAGGCTCATGCCTAATAGCCGGTTTGTCAGGGTATAGACGCTCGGTTCCTCTGGATGGCGTACATTGATGAAGAGATCTTCATCAAAGGCTTTCTTCCTCAATTGCTCGATGCATGCTATGACGGATGCCATTGCAATTTTATGTTCAAGTGAAAATGAGATGTAAAGACTGATATGGTTTAACCGCTATTTATAAGCTAAGTTCAGTCTACAGAAGTTAATGCTGAAGCAGTTTCTCGAGGATTATTTATTGGTAGCAAAAGTTTACCTTAACTCCTTGGCCGGTGGTAAACGTTCAACCTTATTCATTTAATCTTCTGCATATACATTAATTAAAAACATTTTTCTTTAAAATTTTTCTTTAATTTCTTTTTCTTTTCTCAATCTTTTTACACTTAGGGGGAGTACCTAGTACTTCAAGCTAAGTTTTTCACACCCCGTGCTTTTTGCTTATGACAAAAAGGGGGAGTATAACCCAGTTTTTGATGTGTAAGCTGTGCTAGTGTGATTTCTTTTTCCTTTTGGAGAATTTAAGAGTTCCACTCTTATGACCATAGATGTGTCACTGGGCAAATACAAGGAATACATTTTCACTTCCTCTGAAGTGATACTAGTTGACTCTGATACCTTTACTCTGCTCATGACTCTGAATACTTATGCGCTCTGATTATTTCATCTCATCTATGTCATATATTCTTACTCTGGACTCTTTTATTATTTGGCTCAGAATCTAGATATTACTAATATTTTCATTAAGTCCTAGATTCAGGGGGAGCTAAGCTCATAATCAAGCTGTGACTTGGATTCAAAATGAGCAACATAAACCATTCACCTCAGGATAAGTTTATCTTTATTCTCTAAACTCTGAGTGAATTAAGTTTATTGTTTATGAATTGTTCATCAAAATACTTGGTTTTGTCATCATCAAAAAGGGGGAGATTGTAAGATCAAGTTTTGATCTAGTAGTACAACTCTATGTTTTGATGATTACAAGTTAACTATTAAGTATGAACAATTATGGTACTCTAACGTTGTTTTCTGAGTGTTCAAATGACAGGCCAAGACTCTGGTCCTATCTCACATGATTCAGAAGTACAATGCTCAAAGAGTAACCTCTGCAATGCTTTCGCACGTACTATGTTCAAACTGAACAGTAGATCAAGCTTCCGAAGATCAAAAGATTATAAAGCTCTTATATGGATTCAGCTCACTAGAAGCTCTGAAGGATCAGACACTCTGAAGGATCAGACGCTATGAAGGATCAGACGCTCTGAAGGATCAGAAGCTCTGAAGCATCAGAAGCTGAGCAGTGAAGACTCTGCAGTCCAAGAGTAAGCTGGCTCTGAAGACCAAGTACTTCTCCTCTGAGTCCAGAAGCAGAAGGTACAAAGGTCAGATGATCCAAGCTTCCCTCTGACTCTGATCATCAAGCTTCACAAGTTCCAAGATGAAGCATCACTCTGATCAGAAGTCAACAAGGTTGAAGGTCATGTCGCCATCCAAAGTACAAAAGCAATTGTACCATTCCTGACGACCTTACCTAACTGATTCAGCCACAGCAGAACCTAGTAATTCCATATCCCTAATCCTTGGAGTATATAAAGAGGCTGAAGATTGAAAGATGCCGCCTAACAAACTTGTTTACTCGCAAGCAAAAATTCAAATATCTTCTTAGCAATCTTTCTTCAAATAGAACTAAGTGTGTTACTATCAGCTTTCCAAGAAGCATTTATTTGTAAACCCTAAACCTTCAAACAGTTGTTTGATTTACCTTTAGGAGATCAAGGTTGATCGGATCCTAGAGAAGACTAAGAGAGTGAATCTTAGTGTTAGCTAAGTCAGTGTATTGTTAGTCACTTTGCAGGTAGCAAGTGCAGTTGTAACAAAACTCTGATTAGTGGATTGCCTTCATTCTAAGAAGGAAGAAATCACCTTAACGGGTGGACTGGATTAGCTTGAAGGATTTATCAAGTGAACCAGGATAAAATCATATTTGTGCTTTCCTTATCTATTATCTCTTATCTCTGCACTTTTATCATTGGTGATAAAAGAGATTTATTTAAATCTCAAGTGGGTTAAGTTTTTAGTTATAAAACGCTATTCAAACCTCCCTTTCTATCGTTTTTCATACCTTCAAAGAGGAGCCATGAGATTGAGTGGGTAAACTTGAATCTTCATGAGCAGTGGATTCCTTTCCAGAAATTTCTTGGTCAGGAACATCTTCAGGATCAGAAGCCCTAACATCGGGCACATCATCTTGATTGGGACAAATAGGGGAGTTTTCAGTAGAAACCTCCTCTTTATATGTGACATCCTCATAAACAGGAACATTCGATGGAGCCTCATCACGAGTCTTGGACTGGTACACCTTCCTTGCAGGTTTTCTAGCTTTCTTCTTCACAGAGTCTTTCTTTGATTTTGAAGAACCAATCTTGAGACATATGCATTTCACACCGAGTGAAGTTCTTTCAATCTTGGCTTTGACAGAGTCTTTCTTTCCTGATGCTTGAGACATGATGAGATGAGAACAACAACAAATTGAACACAGAGAATTGATGAACAAATGAAAATGAACGTGAATGAGAATTGTAAAAACAAGAATGACAAGTGGTTGTGATGAGACAATTTTCCCGTTGGAGGTGGTTATATAGCAGTTGGGCAATGAAGCAAACCTCTCTTTGTTGATGTCACAACGACAGTTAATGATAATTAAAGTAAAACTAGCCGTTAACACCTTTAGGAGCGTTAATTGCTATGCTCCTTCAAAGAGGCAAATTCCGAGATTTCCTCTTAGTTTGTCAAATGTACTTGCATCAAGGGGTTTTGTAAAAATGTCAGCCAATTGCTTCTCTGTGGTAACATGCTCCAAAGTGACAATTTTATCCTCCAACAAATCCCTGATAAAGTGGTGTCTTATGTCAATATGCTTGGTTGTGCTATGATGTATTGGACTCTTGGAAATATTAATTGCACTGAGATTATCGCAATACAATGTCATGACATCCTGTTCAACATCATACTCCTTGAGCATTTGCTTCGTCCACATGAGTTGTGTGCAACTACTTCCAGCAGCAATGTACTCAGCTTCTGCAGTTGATAATGATACACAATTCTTCTTCTTACTGAACCATGAGATCAAGTTATTTCCTAAGAAGAAACAACCTCCTGATGTGCTTTTCCTATCATTTGCACTTCCTGCCCAATCTGCATCACTATAGCCAACTAGAGAAGAGTTTGTATCATGAGTATATAGAATACCATAATCACTTGTAGCATTGATGTACTTGATGATCCTCTTTACTTGCAGTAGATGGCTTGTCTTAGGAGCAGCTTGATATCTAGCACAAACACCAACAATCTAGTCTGCTGGAAGTAAGATACAATAAGCTTCCTATCATGCTTATGTAGAGACTTTGATCAACATCTTCTCCCTGCTCATCCTTGGTTAATTTCACATGAGTTGTAGCTGGAGTTCTTTTGAGACCTGACTTCTCTAAACCAAACTTCTTGACTAAGACTTTAGCATACTTCCTTAAGTGACGAGTTCTCCCTAACTCCATCATTCAGGAGTGAGCAGGCTACGTGAAATAGTGAACCATTTTTTTCTTCTTCTTAGGGTTTCCTCATTAGGCCGGGATCGCGAGAGTAAAGAGTACTCGCGCGTCTCCCTTAACATCCCCAGGTATTCCGACCTCCTAACTTAAGACTACGGAGAGTGACGGTATAAACCACACAAATCATGCATAACATGCATAGTTGGTGCACGGATCCACCGCATAAGTCTACAGGTAAGAAGACAACACATAAAGAGGACACAATGCCCTCAAACACATAGTCTGGTACAGGTAATCAGGGTACAGAAACAGAAACATAAATCATCATCATCATCAGAAACTCGGACCATATGGCTTCATCCCCTCGGATCCTCCTCACTGACTCCCCCGCTGGCTGCTGGCACTGACCCTGGCTCTGCTCTCGGACCCAGCTCTGACTCCCTGACTCCGGACGCCTCGCCTCTCCGAAATCTGCGACGGTAAATCCTGGAATCTCGGGAGAATCTAGGGGATCTCACTCGCATGCGGGCTGTGACCCAAAAGCAAGACAAATTCCTCCGGGGTGGAGGAGATCCCATAGACTCCTGGGTCTGCGGAACTCTCTGATCTGGGGATCCTGGTGGGCTCACCACGGTGACTAGTACTGCTGGGATAGGCTCTCCGGTCTCCATAGGCTAGCCTGCCTGTGAATATGGCACCTGTGGACTGCCTGGACTCTGCGGACCAACGTGCTCAGCGTGGGTCGGCAGGAAGAATGAGAACACCATCGAGAGTGTCACTGGAAACCGATGTGTCCTGCTCCTGGATCCCTGCACCACAAAATTGTGAGTCCCTGATAAAAGCAGTATCCGATAACTGGGTCAACATGCCAGCCAGCACCGGACGGGAAATCAGCGTGGATCGCGAGGACTGGAGGGAAGCTCATTGTCGCACCTGTTATCTGCTTTTATAAAAATAAGTGCAAGGGTGAGTAATACGCAACTTGCACAATAATACACATCAGATAAGATAAACGTTAAGACATAAGCCAACATATCATTAATCACACACATGTTAACAAACACAATCAATAATTCAACGTGGTTAAATCAACCTTATTCCTCCGTCCTTCGAATTGACTTCTCTCACTACTTCGTAGGAAATGGTGAGTTCATCGCCAACCTTTTTATTATTTTATTTATCATGTGATGAGTATAATTTAAGGGCCCGAAGCTATTGCTTCCTTATCTTCGGAAAGTCATCTCAGGAACATGGACACTCCTTACAGTCCACTCTTTACCGGACAGTGATCGCTCAGTAGCTCACAGACAGAAGTACACAACGCAACTCTTTGCCTTAAACATCATGCCAATCCCGACCTCAGGGGTCCTGCCGAGACGGACGTGAGAGGTGTACTGTCGTGTAAATCCCGGGTCAATTCATCTCTTAACATGACCACCTTTGGCGTCTCTGTATTCCCACTCTCTTTGTGGTAGTGACAGTACTTTCCTACTCCTTATTGCTCCTTAAGTGTATTTTCAAATATCAATCATCTCCCCCTTATACTTCCATTAAGTTTCTAATAAATTAGAAACAAGCATCTGCAGCCTTACTTAAAGTAAGTACACCATAGTAATTATAGAGGTGAGATCTTTAATAAGATCAAGTAGTTCTAGGAATACAAGCGGGAGTTCTAATCCGCCGTTAATGGTTATGTACTTTTAATTGCTTAGAGAAAAGGGCTCACTTGCCTATATTACTTTCATTATTCCTTTTATTGCTCTACCTATCCTACGGGTAATCCTAAGGTGTTATAGGTGGTTTAATTTTCAAAAACAAGTATCAATAACACATTAAATCGGGGATTATCTCTTCCCTCTTCCTACTACCTCAGATGCTTACCGTATCAGGAACAATCCTAATACCATGTCACTTATAATCCTAGGCACCACTATATCCCATAGTGTACTATCATCCCTTTCTACTGTGCATCACTTCAATCATGGATCAAAGTCACAGCAATTCAGCACAATAATTCATTCAACATTCACTCTTCTAGCACAACATCCAATCATGCATCCAATAACATATAAGCAAGTAATTATATGCTTTCTACCGTAATAACGTTCAACTTATTAGTTGTGTACCAAGACAAGGTCTTGTATAACCCCCTTACCTTTAACCTTTACCAATAGAGGATCGTGTGTGTCTGTGATAGCTCCCTCTACATCACTAATTATGCTTGGGTCAAGATAAGCTAATCGAGGCAATAAATCGTTCGTTGCTATTATTATCATTATTATTATTATTATTATTTTTATTATTATTCCTTTTTGCTACCAAACTAGAGTCATTCTAACTTAGTCTTGATCTCAACTAACTAGGGTGTAACCTATATTTTGCATGTCCATTAATCTGACCTAATTAGTTTTAAGTGACTAACTCATCCACTTAGGTTAATTACTAATTTAAAAACAACAACTTAATCATCTAGTTACATTATGTAAACTAATTTCATTTTCTAATAGCTAATTCCTATAATTCCTTCTATGTTACCATTACTGTCCTCAAGTCCTATACGTCCTCATAATCTGATTTCATTATTTCTAAGTCATTAATCTAATAATCTAACTTAAGCTAAAATATTTCTACTTAATTATTTGTAGTTACTTAAGCCATATTATGTAAATTAATTCTATGACTAAGTTACAATTCCTAAGTCTTTACCTGGTTATTATCCTACTGGTTTCAGGTTCTATTAAGCACATTTTACTGTTCTCAGCTTAACCTCAGGTTCAGAATCACTTATTTTAAGCACTTAATTCAAAGTCTACTTGCAAACTAAGAAATCTATAAACTGAGCCTAATGTTAACATCTAATAGTCTATTCCTATAGTTTTCTACCTTCTGAGTTCAATGGAATCATCAATTTCAGTTTCAGGGCACTCTAACTGTGCCAATTCACGATTTCAGAGGCTGCCCACAAGGTGAAATTGGGGCTTTCCTCTTCAGGGCTCTATTGCTAAAATTAACTATCCTAAAAGCTCCTATGACGTTTCAGAAGCATAAACTAATCCTGTTTGCAGGCCAATTCACTCTCAGAAGCTCAACCCGATAGCCTTTTCGAGCTTCAAAGACCTTGGATCGGTTCTCATTGATTCCTAACAATTCAGGCCTTAAAACTAGTCTAAAGCTTCCTATCTATGTCCTAAGATGCTCAAGGGATCAATTTGGATCGAAAACAAGCTAAAATTGGCGAGTTTCAGAAGCTTACTCGTCGGAAAACGCAGAGACTGCCGGAGAAGACGATCGGAGAATCGTGAAACGTGACCGCCGTGCTACTCCAGGTACTGGGACTTGATCTACAGGTTGTGGGGAGTTGAATGGTTCTCGTGGGTGTGGCTGAAGTGCTCGGAGGTGGAAGAAAAGGCGCGTTACAGGTTCGGTGGTCGCCGGAGCTTCGCCGGAGATGGTGAAAGCTTCGTTTCTCGACCAAAACGTGACCACGAGTAGTCGATTCTCTTGCTCTCCACTCCAGGAACTCAATGGAACAAGAATCAGGATCTAACTCTCTCTGGTTTGAGAGATTCGAAGAGAAGAAGTTTCTGAACTTCCTCTCGGTTTTTCTCCTCTCTCAAGCTCTCTGGGCACTCTCTGAGGGTTTCAAGGGACTCAATGTGATGCTAGGGTCGTGTGGAGTCGAATGGTACCGTTTATATAGGCTGAAAAGTGATTAAATGGCTAATCCAAGCTTAAGCATTTTCAAGGTTGCATCACCAATAGGTTTTCATGCATGATGATTAACCTAGGGCTTCTGGTTGCGTGGGAGGAGTTTGGGAGGCTGCAGAAGTAATCAGAAGTGATGCTTGCATGGTGCAATGGCTGATTGCATGCTTGAGTCAGCGGCACACAAATCCTAGGGTTCAGTCGATTGACCGACGTCTCGGTTTACGTGCAAACAAGCAATATAGTAAAATATACATGCATACACACACACATATTATATATATATTATATATATTTTATAGTATAGTTAGATTGTTAGTGCGTATTTGCCTATTCCGACTTTCTAGGGTTTTGTATCTCCTACGAGGTCGTTACCTGGTTGGTGGGATGTTACACTCTCCCCTCCTTTTTGAGAATTTCGTCCTCGAAATTCACATCCTAAGATACTAAACAGTTGAGGGTTTGTCCTTCTCATATCCTCCTCTAATTCCCAAGTAGCTTCCTCATTTTCCCCCTCACTCCAAGCAACTTTCACTAATGAGATTTCCTTTTTCCTAAGTTGTTTCATCCTTCTATCCAATATCTTTTTAGGTTCGGCCGTGTATGTTAAGTTCTCCTTGAGTTGTATATGTTCAGGTCTTATCACTTGAGAAGGGTAGGGAATGTATTTCTTTGTTTGGGAAACATGAAACACATCGTGCAAGTTTGACAAAGATGGCGGTAACGCCACCTGGTAGGCTGATGTTCCTACTTTCCTAAGGATTTGGTAAGGTCCTAAATATTTTGGTGTAATCTTTTTCGACTTAATTGACCTTCCTATCCCTATAATTTGGTTAGCTCTGAGGAAAACATGGTCTCCCTCTTCAAACTCTAAAGGCTTTCTCCTACGGTCATAGTAAGCTTTCTGCCTATCTTGTGCTATCTTAAGCTTCTCCCTAATTCCTTTCACCTTTTCCGACATATCCTGCACTACGTCGGGTCCTAGTACTAGCTTATCTCCTTCATCAAACCAACTTAATGGGGTTCTACACTTCCTTTCGTACAATGCTTTAAATGGTGCCATTCCTATGCTTGAGTGGAAGCTATTGTTATATGAAAACTCCACTAATGGCAAACAATCTTCCCAACTTCCTTGCTCTTCTAAAGCGCATGCTCGCAACATATCTTCCAGTGTTTGAATGGTTCTTTCTGTCTGTCCGTCTGTCTGGGGTGATATGCTGAGCTAAACTTCAAGTTTGTTCCCAAGGCTTTGTGTAGGCTCTTCCAAAATTGTAACGTAAATCGCGGATCTCTATCCGAAACTATGCTTGCCGGTATTCCATGATGTCTCACTACTTCCTTCACATATATCCTTGCTAATATCTCTAGTGAGTATGTCATGTTAACCGCTATGAAATGCGCGCACTTTGTGAGTCGGTCTACAATTACCCAAATAGCATCGTTCTTGCTCTGAGTTCTTCGTAATCCTGAGACAAAATCCATGGAAATGCTCTCCCACTTCCATTCAGGTATCTCTAGAGGTCTCAATTCTCCAGAGGGTTTCTGATGCTCCACTTTCGCCTTTTGACATGTTAGACAGGTCATTACCTTCTTCAAGATGTCTTTCTTCATTACGGGCCACCAAAATCTTTCCTTCATGTCCCGATACATTTTGGTGAATCCAGGGTGTATGCTCAAAGCGCTTCTGTGTGCTTCTTCTAAGATTCTTTCTCTCAGCTCATTGTCTTCCGGGATGTATATCCTCTCGTGGAATCTCCATAATCCATCTCTCCCTTTGGTTAGCTTTTCGCCCTCATTTTTCCTCATCTGCTCTTGAAAATCCTGGTCTTCCTCTTGACTTCGCTTAATTTCTTCTAGAAATTCGCTAGTCACCACAACCATACCGAACTTCAGCTGCTTTGGTCGCAGTTCCACAGCTAAGTTCAGGTCTCTGAACGCTTCCAACAACTTCAGTTCCTCTATCATCATCGCTGAGACGTGCAAGCTCTTCCTACTCAGCGCATCTGCCACCACATTTGCTTTTCCTGGGTGGTACTGTAGCTTGAAATCGTAATCCTTCAAGAATTCTACCCATCTCCGTTGTCTCATATTCAACTCCTTTTGGTCGAATAGATACTTGAGACTCTTATGATCAGTGAACACCGTGAAGTTCGCACCATACAAGTGGTGTCTCCAGATGTTGAGCGTAAACACTACCGCTGCTAGCTCTAGGTCATGAGTGGGGTAATTCACTTCATGAGGCCTAAGTTGTCTTGATGCGTACGCTACTACTTTCCGCTCTTGCATTAGCACGCATCCTAATCCCATCTTTGATGCGTCACAATACACTTCAAATTCCCTTGCAGGATCGGGCAATACCAAAATTGGCGACGTAGTTAGCCTCTTCTTAAGTTCCTTAAAGCTCGCTTCGCACTCTGGCGTCCATTTATAAGGCTAATCCTTCTTCGTCAACTTGGTTAATGGCATCGAGATCTTGGAAAATCCTTTGATGAATCGCCGGTAATATCCTGCCTATCCGAGAAAACTTCGCACTTCCGTGACCGTCTTGGGTGCTTCCCATGAGTTAACTGCCTCTACCTTCGCCGGATCGACTGATATTCCTGCCTTACTCACCACGTATCCTAAAAATTGCACAGATTCTAAACAAAACTCGCACTTGGATAGCTTGGCGTACAACTGTCGTTCTCTTAGTATTCCCAATACTAATCGAAGATGTTCCTCATGCTCTTGCTTGCTCCTCGAGTAAATCAGAATATCATCAATGAAGACCACAACAAACTTGTCGAGATACGGGTTAAAGATACGATTCATGTAGTCCATGAATATTGCAGGCGCATTAGTCACTCCGAACGGCATGACTAAATACTCATAATGCCCATATCTTGTCCGAAAGGCCGTCTTCGGTACGTCTTCCTTCTTCACTCGGATTTGATGGTATCCGGATCGTAGATCTATCTTGGAGAATATTTCCGCTCCTCTCAACTGATCCATCAGATCATCAATCCTAGGCAACGGGTACTTATTCTTGATCGTCACCTTGTTCAGTTGCCGATAGTCTACGCATAACCTCATGCCACCATCCTTCTTCTTTACCAAAAGAACTGGTGCTCCCCAAGGGGATACACTCGGCCGCACAAACTTTTTATCCATAAGCTCCTCCACTTGCTTCTTCAACTCTGCTAGTTCCACTGGTGACATCCTATACGGGGCTATAGAGATAGGTCCCGTTCCAGGAACTAAGTCTATAGAAAACTCGACTTCCCTTTCCGGTGGTAACTCGGTTACTTCCTCGGGGAAAACGTCAGGAAACTCCCTCGCTACGGGTATCCCTTCTATACCTTAGTCGTTCCTATCCGCGTCTAGCGTTCCTAAAGTACGTTCGATTCGCTCTCTGACGCTTTTCCTACATCTTCGGTTTGCTTAGTCCGCTTAGCGTCTCCTTCGCTAGTCCCAAAAGTAACCGTCTTCCTCCTACAGTTCAGGGTTGCATCGTTGGCCACTAGCCAATCCATCCCTAATATTACTTCTAGTCCTTCTAAGGGTAAGCACACTAAGTCTTGCCTAATGGTTCTTCCTAATGTTTCTAACCTACAGTCTCTACAAACTTTCGAGGTCCTACAAGTATTTCTAGTTGGGGTACTTACTTCTAAGTCCCATGCCAAACTTGTCACTAGTATACCTAATTGTTTGACCCTCTCTTGTGATATAAACAAATGTCTTGCACCCGAATCATATAAAACACTTAAAGGAAAACTATCAACATAACACGTACCTTGGATAAGTTCTGGCGCTTCAACTGCCTCCTCCAGTGTCATCGCAAACACTTTCCCCTTATTCGCGGGTCGTCCAAACTTCCGGTTATCTCTCGGTGCTGGCGCTCCTCTGCTACTTCCCTCGCATGCTGTAGCGGTAGGGTTTCGACTCCCATTTCTGCTGGCCTGTGTACTAGCCTGTTCCCCTAACACGGCTCTACACTCCGGAGCACGATGCCCATTCTTTCGGCATCTCACGCAGAATAGATTGTTAGGATTGAACCCACTTGTCCTGTTGTGGAATCCAAATCCTCTTGTTCGATTTCCGAACTGGTTCCTCACTTGCTCGGGTGGCCTAAAGTATGGCTTCCTCTTCTCTTCCTTCTTCTTCGGGGCCTTGTTAACACCTTGTCCCCTCAAGTACTCCTTCCTAGACTTCTCGTTCTCCTCAAAAATCCTACACTTCTCTACCAGAGTAGCAAAGTTCCGAATCTGGTCATGTCCCACAACAGTCCTGATGTCTGGCCTCATTCCATATTCAAACTTGACACACTTTGAGGTCTCATCAGCTGCTGCACTATAATGCAGGTAGAACCGACACAATTCTTCAAACTTAGCTGCATACTCTCCTACTGACATCATACCTTGCCTTAACTCCAAGAATTCCATCTCTTTCCTCCCCTTTGCGTCCGCCGGGAAGTACTTTTCCATAAATGCATTCCTAAAGATCTCCCAGGTTATGGCTCCTTCCGCTGGAGTTATCCTTCCTCTTACTCCAGTCCACCATGTCCTAGCTTCTCCTGAAAGTAAATAACTAGCAAAAGCAACCTTACGCGGGTCAACACATACTAACGTCTCATAAATCCTATCTAATTCTCGGATCCACTCATACGCTCCGTCGGGATTGTAACCCCCTTCAAACTTTGGCGGATCTTGCTTCAGAAACTTGTCCAATCCGTGGTAGACATCCTCTTCTGCTGGTTGGTGTCCACCTCCATTCCCAGCTCTTTCCGCTTGCTCGGTCAAGAAAGCGGTAAGTTGTTCAATAGCTCTTGCCATTGCTGTCGTCATCCTTTCCTGAAATTCACAGAGTGATTAGTTTCCTATGACCTCAACTACCTATCCTAGACTCCCTAGTAGGCTTCTAACCCTAGGCCGACGAATGACTGCTCTGATACCAACCCGTGTGGCATCCCCTTCCTTAAGTGACGAGTTCTCCCTAACTCCATCACTCAGGAGTGAGCACGCTACGTGAAATAGTGAACCTTTTTTTTTTCTACTTAGGGTGTCCTCATTAGGACGGGATCGCGAGAGTAAAGCGTACTCGCGCGTCTCCCTTAACATCCCCCGGCATTCCGACCTCCTAACTTAAGACTACGGAGAGTGACGATATAAACCACACAAATCATGCATAGCATGCATAGTTGGTGGACGGATCCACCGCATAAGTCTACAGGTAAGAAGACAACACATAAAGAGGACACAGTGCCCTCAAACACATAGTCTGGTACAGGTAATCAGAGTACAAAAACAGAAACATAAATCATCATCATCATCAGAAACTCGGACCATATGGCTTCATCCCCTCGGATCTTCCTCCTCCGGATCCTCCTCACTGACTCCCCCGCTGGCTGCTGGCACTGACCCTGGCTCTGCTGTCGGACCCTGCTCTGACTCCCTGACTCCGGACGCCTCACCTCTCCGAAATCTGCGACGGTAAATCTTGGCATCTCGGGAGAATCTAGGGGATCTCACTCGCATGCGGGCTGTGACCCGAAAGCAAGACAAATTCCTCCGGGGTGGAGGAGATCCCATAGACTCCTGGGTCTGCGGAACTCTCTGATCTGGGGATCCTGGTGAGCTCACCACGGTGACTAGTACTGCTGGGATAGGCTCTCCGGTCTCCATAGGCTAGCCTGCCTGTGAATATGGCAACTGTGGACTGCCTGGACTCTACGGAGCAACGTGCTCTGCGTGGGTCAGCAAGAAGAATGAGAACACCATCGAGAGTGTCACTGGAAACCGATGTGTCCTGCTCTTGGATCCCTGCACCACAAATTGTGAGTCCATGATAAAAGCAGTATCCGGTAACTGGGTCAACATGCCAGCCAGCACGGGACGGGAAATCAGAGTGGATCGCGAGGACTGGTGGGAAGCTTATTGTCGCACCTGTTATCTGCTTTTATAAAAATAAGTGCAAGGGTGAGTCATACGCAACTTGCACAATAATACACATCAGATAAGATATGCGTTACGACATAAGCCAACATATCATTAATCACACACATGTTAACAAACACAATCAATAATGCAACGTGGTTAAATCAACCTTATTCCTCCGTCCTTCGAATTGACTTCTCTCACTACTTCGTAGGAAATGGTGAGTTCATCGCCAACCTTTTTATTATTTTATTTATCATGTGATGAGTATAATTTAAGGGCCCGAAGCTATTGCTTCGTTATCTTCGGAAAGTCGTCTCGAGAACATGGACACTCCTTACAGTCCACTCTTTACCGGACAATGATCGCTCAGTAGCTCACAGACAGAAGTACACAACGCAACTCTTTGCCTTAAACATCATGCCAATCCCGACCTCAGGGGTCCTGCCGAGACGGACATGAGAGGTGTACTATCGTGTAAATCCCGAGTCAATTCATCTCTGAACATGACCACCTTTGGCGTCTCTGTATTCCCACTCTCTTAGTGGTAGTGACAGTACTTTCCTACTCCTTATTGCTCCTTAAGTGTATTTTCAAATATCAATCATATCCCCCTTATACTTCCATTAAGTTTCTAATAAATTAGAAACAAGCATCTGCGGCCTTACTTAAAGTAAGTACACCATAGTAATTATAGAGGTGGGATCTTTAATAAGATCAAGTAGTTCTAGGAATACAAGCGGGAGTTTTAATCCGCCGTTAATGGTTATGTACTTTTAATTGCTTAGAGAAAAGGGCTCACTTGCCTATATTACTATCATTATTCATTTTATTGCTCTACCTATCCTACGGGTAATCCTAAGGTGTTATAGGTGGTTTAATTTTCAAAAACAAGTATCAATAACACATTAAATCGGGGATTATCTCTTCCTTCTTCCTACTACCTACCTCAGATGCTTAGCGTATCAGGAACAATCCTAATACCATGTCACTTATAATCCTAAGTACCACTATATCCCATAGTGTACTATCATCCCTTTCTACTATGCATCACTTCAATCATGGATCACAGTCACAGCAATTCAGCACAATAATTCATCCAACATTCACTCTTCACGCACAACATCCAATCATGCATCCAATAACATATAATGAAGTAGTAATATGCTTTCTACCGTAATAACGTTCAACTTATTAGTTGTGTATCAAGAGAAGGTCTTGTATAACCCCCCTTACCTTTAACCTTTACCAATAGAGGATCGTGTGTGTCTCAGATAGCTCCCTCTGCATCATTGATTATGCTTGGGTCAAGATAAGCTAATCGAGGCATTAAATCGTTCGTTGCTATCATTATCATTATTATTATTATTATTATTATTATTATTATTATTATTATTATTATTATTCCTTTTTGCTACCAAACTAGAGTCATTCTAACTTAGTCTTGATCTCAACTAACTAGGGTGTAACCTATATTTTGCATGTCCATTAATCTGACCTAATTTGTTTTAAGTGACTAAATCATCCACTTAGGTTAATTACTAATTTAAAAACAACAACTTAATCATCTAGTTACATTATGTAAACTAATTTCATTTTCTTATAGCTATTTCCTATAATTCCTTCTATGTTACCATTTCTGTCCTCATGTCCTATACGTCCTCATAATCTGATTTCATTATTTCTAAGTCATTAATCTAATAATCTAACTTAAGCTAAAATATTTCTACTTAATTATTTCTAATTACTTAAGCCATATTATGTAAATTAATTATATGACTAAGTTACAATTCCTAAGTCTTTACCTGGTTATCATCCTACTGGTTTCAGGTTCTATTAAGCTCATTTTACTGTTCTCAACTTAACCTCAGGTTCAGAATAACTTATTTTAAGCACTTAATTCAAAGTCTACTTGCAAACTAAGAAATCTATAAACTGAGCCTAATGTTAACATCTAATAGTCTATTCCTATAGTTTTCTACCTTCTGAGTTCAATGGAATCATCAATTTCAGTTTCTGGGCACTCTAACAGTGCCAATTCACGATTTCAGAGGCTGCCCACAAGGTGAAATTGGGGCTTTCCTCTTCAGGGCTCTATTGCTACAATTAACTATCCTAAAAGCTCCTATGACGTTCCAGAAGCATAAACTAATCCAATTTGCAGGCCAATTCACTCTCAGAAGCTCAACCCGATAGCCTCTTCGAGCTTCAAAGATCTTGGATCGGTTCTCATTGATTCCTAAAGATTCAGACCTTAAAACTAGTCTAAATGTAACACCCCGATTTCGGTGGCGTCACTTTAGTAACCAAAAGAAATTAAAGTGTAAAAATCGTGAATATTTTTTTTTCGATGTATTTATTTTTTTTTTTCCTTTTAAAATAAGGACTCGGAAATTCTTAAAAAAACATCGACTAAAAGTAAGCAGAACTAATGTACAATATATACACTCCCCACAACTAAACAGTAAACCACGTCACGAGTAGCCTCCAGTGACGGTAAGTAGTGCCTTACGGCAAATATGTACATCACCAAAATATAGAGTCAGTATCCTGATATACAGTCCTCCAACCAGAAAGTAGGTCGCCACAAAATACCTCCTAATCCGACCAACTCCCTGTGACTCCCGTCAAGAGAACCACACAAAAAGCTATAGGTCGGGGACCTACCCTGCCCCAAAATGAGAAAAACTGATGATCAGAGCCACGACGCTACTCCTACTCTAATCCCTACTCTAGGAGTACTACACACCACGCCCAACTACGCATCCTCATGATCGTCGTCTGAATCGGAATCCAGGACGATCACGTCAACAGCGGCATCGGTCCTCACAGCAGGTACCACGGGTACTGTACCCGATCCCAAGGCAGCAACCGCAACGATGGGTGAGCTGGACTCAGACGAAGCACCTCCTACCGGCAACTCCTCTGACGGGTCCTCCTCGTCTTCCGACGACGATGGTGGTGGCACCACAACTCCAGGGCCACAATGCACGCCCGGTGGTAGGTTGAAGCTAACGGTGTGGCGTCTCAACACTCCTTGCGTCAGGTTCCCAAATCGGTCCACGTGGTCCTCCATGATACGTCCCGTGTAAATGGCTCGGTGACCTGCGGGGTCTACTACCCACGAGCCCGGGGTCTCTGTGTCAAGCAACTCAAATCTGGTCCCCCCCGTGGGGACGACCATCTCGAACCAGTCGGACATAGACATCATCTGACAAAAAGGGCATACATAGCCCCCCATACACAGGTAGCACGCGCAAGGGTCAACTCAAAGAATTACATAATAGTACATCCAATAGGCAAAATATAAGTAGTAGCCACATAGGCTTAATTATGTACAACAACATTATAAATCGTATATCCTGTCAAATAGGAATACATAATATTTACTGGCATATAACATATAACAAAACATTATCAGGTAACAAACACAAACAACAACTATAATCAGCATGAATGGTGCATGCAATGCATATGCAAAGGAACAAGATGCATTCCGGAGGGATGGGCACTAACGAGTCAGCCCTAACACCAGCCACGGTGGGACCATTTCCGCTCGCGTGTCTCTTACACCAAACAAAGTGTAGTCAGATCAGCAGTAAACCCGCAGGCCTGCCATTTCCGTCTGCTACCAAGAATCACCGGAGTGTTCTTACGTGGAAATCCGGGTCTTATGACCATTTGTGGAATCCAACGAGGTCCGGCATCCCACCGTGTATTAACCTCAATGAGTGCATGAATGCAAGTGGTTAGCCAAACAACGTCTCCGACCTCCCTCGTCACGTCATCACGTGTTCTAGCTAACTAATTGTCTCTAAAAAACTTACCCTAAGGTAAATGTCGATTCTGCGACAAAAGACAATTAATTATAAAAAGTAACTCGTGATGATTTCTCGAATCATCCGACTCATCTCCATCCGATGGTCAAAAACTGCTCAGCGAGCACAAAGTACCGATGTACTTGGAAACTACCCGTTTCCTGGCTTATCTTTTAGATAGCCCAACAACAAATCAGCTCATCGAGCGAAAGAGCATCAAAGTACTCAAAACTTATCAATTTCCTGACTTATCCTTTAGATAGTCGAACAACAAAACTGCTTCTCGAGCAAAGAGTATCAACATACTTGGAAACTCATCAAGTTTCCCCAAACTTGGACTCGGCGACACTTCTCATTTTCCAAAAACTAATACTCATGTCCTAAGCTCTTAATTGAATTTGTGATCTTTAATTAAAGGTTTAGAGGTTGTTTAATGTCTTATGAATTTTCCTCGTAAAATATTTTCCATTTCGTTTTATCTCAAGTCCTATAAGTTTCAAAAGATCCCATGATCCCAAATAATTCCCAGAGAAGGTCTCGATCCATCAAACAATATCCAGGGTTCGAACCTCGGTCCGACCCATCAACCTTTCTCAAACCTCACAATAAAAGTTGGCATAACAGCCCGTTATCCTCACTCAGCCGAATAACAGATATATGTGTATTTGCATATTCAAAACAGTACAATCCAACAGTCATGGCACATATAACAGCACATTGAGGAATAACCATTTAGCACTTAGCATATAGGGCAAATATCACACATCCTAGATTAACCAGGTAACATTTAGCATGTGATTCAACTTCAACATCAATCAAGCAATAAAAGATTATCAATTGTCAGCCGAAGCCTCAGAAAACATTTTCCCAATCAAACACAAACAAGTGCATAAACAATAAATCAAGTCGAATTAATCGACACCTAAAGCATTAGCTAGTATTCAATGAGAAGCCCTCACCGGTTGGTTTTCCAGCTTGCTTTTCCAAGTTTCCCTCACAATTTTCTTCTGGAACTTCACAAAATTCTTCAAATGAACCTTAGAACAAATCACAGAAATCAAGCACAATGAGTCAGAAACTCAGCAAACAATACGCACTAGGGTCACACGACACATTACCAACTCCTACGTACGACAATCTAACGCGTTAAGACAAGTTTTTGAAAAACCGAAATTCCCTCCCCCCTTAATGGAGCTCTCGGCCACTTTCCCTAATTAGGGGGATCGATTTTTCTTCGATCAAACTTGGTTCCTAGGTTATCATTAGCCGTTACTAAGACGGTTCTAAGCTCGGAAAAATTTTCGGATGAAAAACTGTCGCAGGGGTATTTTGGTCATTAATTTCAACTCAGAATTCCAAAACTGGATTTTCGAAAAACAAATTGGATGGGTACGTCAACAACGACATTTATGACAACTAATCCTACTAGCACGAAGCTAAGTCGCAAGTATTTAACGTAAAGAACGGAGCTTTACCCAAAAATGGGTTTTTTCCACAGAAATTGATCCCGGCGGCATTTCGTCGACATTCGACAAAATATAATCCGCAGAACACGCTCAGGAGCATGCAGGGAATATGTTTAGGCACTGAAATCAACTTATTTGGACAGTTTTACAAAAACCTCAAAACTTTGAGCTCAGAAAGACGTAGGAGAAGTCGACAGAAACGACGATCAGAAGAGAGATATGGTTTACCTACCTCGAGGTCTTCGATTAGCAACGATCGGTGCAGCAAACGGGCAAGAAACGGCGAAAATCAAAATCCTCCTCCTCTCTTGGAAGCTCGCGGGTTCAATGGGGGAAATGGGTGAGTTTTTGCATTTTTTCCATTTTCCCGCTATTTATAGTTTTTGGAAAATTTCGAAAAATGAAAATTTCGCGATTTCGATTTTTCCTGTGTAATCCTCGGAAAATTCTAAGATAGGTTGTGGCGATAGAATTTCAGAACTCAAAACAGGTTTCTTGGAATTTAATCAAACGACCAAAAGTCGGTGTAAATCGGTCTTACCCGAAAACTACTTTTTTGCAGTTGATGTCGGATGAGAAAACTTCGTTCTGAAGAAAGATTAGAAATATCAAGAGAAGTAGGCGAACGAGGGTGGAATCTTCTAATTCTCCAAAGAAATATCAGTATGATTTTTGGTTTTCGAGGCTTGTTTTTAATGTTTACCGGCTTAAAAATGCACTTTATGCTTTTGACCTCGGATGCAGAAACTTCCTTCTGAAGAAAGATTCGGAACGTCGATTAGAGTGGGCGTACGCGGATGAAATCTTTATTTGAAGCTCCGAACAGAAAAAGTCTTCATCGTCTGTTGATTTTAGGGTTTCTTAACTATCAGGGTTTCGGTTTCGGCAATCTTCCGAGTATTGGAATTGGGCGTTCTTACATTCCAGGGTTTCGCATCGAAACGCTTGTTTAGAGACGATCAAGAGAAGTTCTGACATTTCTCTGAAGATTTTTGGAATTAATTTCCGTCGTGTCTAAAAACGTAAATAAACTATTTTCTAGCGTTCTTGACCTAGGTTTAAATCAGACTAATCGTGTTATAACTTTTATCGACTTCGATAAAATCCTTAGCTTTTTCCTGAACTTTCTCCTTCACGAATTTATTCCATCCGAATAACACCTGTTCAGATTTTCCTTCACATTACATCAATTTAATCGCGAAAAGAAATCCTATTCGGTTTATTCCAAACTTAAAACTTCGGGTCTCACACTAAAGTTTCCTATCTATGTCCTAAGATGCTTAAGGGATCAATTTGGATCGAAAACAAGCTAAAATTGGCGAGTTTCAGAAGCTTACTCGCAGGAAAACGCAGAGACCGCCGGAGAAGACGATCGGAGAATCGTGAGATGTGACCGCCGTGCTACTCCAGGTACTGGGACTTGATCTACAGGTTGTGGGGAGTTGAATGGTGCTCGTGGGTGTGTCTGAAGTGCTCGGAGGTGGAAGAAAAGGCGCGTTACAGGTTCGGTGGTCGCCGGAGCTTCACTGGAGATGGTGAAAGCTTCACCACCAATAGGTTTTCATGCATGGTGATTAACCTAGGGCTTTTGGTTGCGTGGGAGGAGTTTGGGAGGCTGCAGAAATAATCAGAAGTGATGCTTGCATGCTGCAATGGCTGATTGCATGCTTGAGTCAGCGGCACACAAATCCTAGGGTTCCGATTGGTCGATTTCTTTATTATTTTCCATGTCGGGACAAAACTGATGCAATATTATACTGGTTCAGGTTTGTTAGTGCTAAATTAGAGTGTATTTCCCCCCTCAAGGTTTAATATCATCTCCTTAGAGTGGTTAAAGTATCACTCTTTTAGCTTGGTTCTGGTTTCAATCACTCTGAGAATGCATTTATCATTGTCAAGAGATGTGATCAGATCATCTATTTAGCCTATCCTACCTCTATCTCGAGTTCATCCTCTTTTTTGGGGTTATTGTTGAAGGTATGAAAAACGGTAGAAAGGGGGGGTTTGAATAACGTTTTCAGTATAAAACTTCCACCTTAAAGATTTTGACAAATCTTTCGAGAACTTAAGTGCAAAAGAAAAGAGATAGAAAAGCACACAAGGATTTTATCCTGGTTCACTTGATAAATCACTCAAGCTACTCCAGTCCACCCGTTAAGGTGATTTCTTCCTTCTTAGAATGAAGGCAATCCACTAATCAGGTAAGAGTTACAACTGCACTTGAAACCTACAAGTGACTAACAATTACACTGACTTAGCTCACACTAAGATTCACTCTCTTAGTCTTCTCTAGGATCCGATCAACCTTGATCTCCTAAAGGAACTAAACAAACTGTTTATCAAAGAATCGTTTACAAGAGATTTGCTTCTAAAAAGCTAATAGTAAACTCAATGAATTTCAGATGAAAGAAAACTTAGAAGATTTTCGAATATGTCTTGCGTATGTGAATGCTTCTTGCTTCTAGCCGTTTCTTTCAGTCTTCAGCCTCTTTATATACTCCAAGGATTAGGGTTGAGCGATGCATGGGAAATGCTACCGTTGGAGGGCAGTTCTGGAAAATCCAGCTTCTGCTGTGGCTGAGAACGTTAGGTAGGTCGTCAGGAGGGTACAGTTGCTTTTGTACTTGGATAGCGACGCGACCTTTAAACCTAGGAGACTTCTGATCAGAGGAATGCTTCGTGTTGGAACTTGTGAAGCCGGTTGATCAGAGTCAGAGGGAAAGCACAGATCCTCTGACCATTGTATCTTCTGATTCTGAACTCAGAGGGAAGAACATGGCCTTCAGAGTTTCTTGCTTCTGGACTTCAGAGTTTCCACTATTCAGCTTCTGGATCTTCAGAGTCTTCTACACCATCAGAACATCTGAACCTTCAGTGTTTCTTGGTTATCAGAACTTCTGGATCTTCAGAGCTTCTAGCGACTGAGTCCACATCAGAGTTTGTATAGCTTCAGAACTTCTGAAGCTTTTCCACTGTTCATACTGAACATGGTGAATGCGAAAGCGTTGCTTGGGTCACTCTTTATACACAGTGCTTCTGATTTGTGTGAGATTGAGTTGAGGTCAGAACCTGCAAATAGCACACTCAGAAAAACACGTTAGAGTACCACAATTGTTCATATCAAAAGGTTAACTTGTAATCATCAAAACATAGAGTTGTACTACTAGATCAAAACTTGATCTTACAATCTCCCCCTTTTTGATGATGACAAAACTAAAATTTTTGATGAACAATTCTTAAACATTAAACTGAATTCACTCAGAGTTTAGAGAAATAGAATAAGACTTATCCTGATGTGAATAGTTTATCTTGCTCATTCTGAATTCAAGTCACTGCTTGATTCTGAGCTTAGCTCCCCCTGAATCTAATACTTGATGAAAACGTTAGTAAAGTCTAGATTCTGAGCTAAATAATATAAGAGTTCAGAGTGAAAGACTTATGACATAGATGAAAATCGAGTAATCAGAGCGCATAAGTAATCAGAGTCATGGACAAGATATCAGAGTCTTGGGTATCAGAGTCAACTTATAATCACTTCAGAAGAAGTGAAATGTATTCCTTGTATTTGCCCAGTGACACATCTATGGTCATGAAGGTGGAACTCTTAAAATCTCCAAAAGAAAAATAAATCACACTAACACATCTTACACATCAAAAACTGGGTTTACTCCCCCTTTTTGTCATAAGCAAAAAGCTTGGGGTGTGAAAAACTTAGCTTGAAGTACAAGGTACTCCCCCTTAGAGAAGGTCTAAGTTTAAAGAAAAAGAAAATGATGCAAGAATCAGAGTTAGGCGAAATAAATAGAGGAGTTAATGCAAGAGAAGAACGTTTACCACCGGTCAAGTGAGTAAAGAGAAGGGTCAATTACCAAGAACTTAACCTCGAGAAACTGTAGGAGCATTAACTTTCAGAGATAAAGTGAAGCCTATATAAAGCGTTGGAGAGAGAGGTAAGCTTCACACCTCGAACAATTTTCAGTAAAAAAAAAAAATGGCATCATACATCGTAGCACTAGAAGAGCTGAGGAAGAAGGCCTTTGAAGAGGACTTGTTCCTGAACATTAGGCATCCAGAGGGTGCAACTACCATCGCGGAGCTGACACGGACACTGCTGGAAGAGGACCTGCGTCCAGAGTTGGAGAGAGACCTGAAGGAATTTCTTGCCTTCGTGGAGGAGGTGCAAGAACTCAGCCGGCTTGAACTCAAGCTGTTGGAAGAAAAAGAAAGTTTGGAAGAGGAGCTCAATACTGCAGAAGAGATTCTGGAGAGGGATGAGCTAAAGGACAGGCTCAACAACATCCAGCATGTACTGGAGCTTCTGGAGAAAAATAGGTCAGAGCAGCGCCAGGAGTGCAGAAGAATGAAGAGGGATCCTCCATTCTAGATTATATGATGTAAAGAAATATGATGTAAACATAGAATTATGATGAATAAAAGAGATTTTTGCAAACATATGTGACACAAATATATATATAGATATGCATATAGAATCACAAACGAATAAAATAGAATAAGTAAATAAAAAGAAACAGAGTTTAAATAAAACAACGTTAGATAAAAAGAAGGAAAAAGAAGAGATCCTAAAACTAAGGTTTGTCAGATCGTCGCAGAAGTTCCATCATCATTTGCTTCATCTCAATCAGCATGGATTCATGAATGTCAAGACGCTGTTCCATGATGTCGAGTCTGGATGAGCTTGTCTGAGTAGAACTGGAAGGAACATTCTGAGCAGCTTGAGGATCTGGAATGGAAGCAGAAGCAGCAGGAGTAAACACAACTGGTGCAAGTGCTTGGCATCTAAGAGCTTCAGCCTCAGCTTCAAGTCGCTCTGCCTCAAGTCTGGCTTGTTCAGCTTGAGCTGCTGCTAGACGTGCAGCTTCTTCTGCTTGAGCCTTCTTTCTCTTGGCTTCTTCAATGGCTTCAAGAAGCTTATTTCTCTATTCCTGTTCATGAAGAGCCACCCTTCGAGCAAACCTTTGCTTTGCAGCCTCAATGCTCTGACTTCCCTCTGCATGCAGGAGCTGCATCATAATTGGAACTTGAGCCACTAGCCAAGTGCCCAGATTGTTCCACTCATCAGCCACACATTCAGCATTCTCACTGAGGTCAGTCTGACCGTGCACATTGCGGAGCCTCAAAGAGGCTTCATGATAGAAAATATTGATGCACTCAGAGAGAGATGTGGGTTGGAGGTGAGTATAGGGAATTATGGAGAGGTTGGGTTCAGGAGAGGCTGGGTGATTGCTGCTATGAGCTTCAGAGGCACCTTGTGGAGAACCAATGTTAATCAGTTGAGCATTGGGTTCAGAGGTTCCAAGGTGAGGGTCTGAAGTTTCAACCAGAGGATGGGGTGATCTAACCGAGGATTGGTTAGACACTGAATGTTCGGGTTCAGGTTCTGGTTGAATAGGCTCTTGTTGGTCAGGGACAGGGTGAGCTTGTTGAGCCAAAGGGTCTGCCTCTTGTAAAGGATTAGCCAAGATAGGTTCATCTGGGTCAACTAGACGTTCAGGTCTAGGGCCAGGATATCTCCTAGGGCTTGGACAAGTAAGGTAATATTCCTCTAAGGTAGACACCTTTTCTTTTCTAACCTCCATGAATTTTCTAATGGATTCAGAGTTATTGGAGGGAGAAGAATCAGCAACATTGGTTGGGAAGGATACAGGTGTAAAGGCTGTTGAAGAGTCTGTATCCGTGGTTCTGGCAGCAGGACGTTCTGATGCTCTGGGAACAGAGTGATCAGACGTTCTGGGTTGTGGTTGTTTTTGGTTTGGCTCTTGTTGTTCATGGATGATTGGCTCAGAAGATAATGGGTCGTACGGAATGGTAAGGAGAGAGGTTGGTTCATCTGACCTAGAGGGTTGGTTCTGAAGCAAATTCCAGAGAGGTGCTTCAGTAGGGGAAGGTTGAAAGAAGGACGATCTTGGGGAATGTGGTGGAGTGGTGGTTTGTGCGGCTGGTTGAGATTCAGGAATAGGAGTGAGGGGATTTGAGGAGTGTTGGAGCAAGACAGAAATAGGGAGTGCATCAAATAAATTCAAATCATCATCAGAAGCAAGTGCAGGCTTACTTGAATGTGCTGATGATCTAGTCACTCTGGCAGGAGGTTCAGTCCTTCTGACCTCTTCAGCAGCTGGTTCCACCCGAGTAGGCTTTACCACGATTCTGACCTTCTTCTTCTTCTTCTTGGGAGGACCATCCTCATTGTCACTATCATCACCATCATCAGGCTTTCTCTTCTTCTTTTGGACCAGAGGGACATCGGATTCCTCAGAAGATTCGTCTAGTAGCATCTTCCTCTGAGCTTTCTTCTTGGGAGGAGAAGGAAACTCTGGAGCTGGCGGTAGTCTGCTGACGAAATCATCAAGGTCAATTTCGAATCCTTGAGCCCTGAGGTCTTCAACATAGCATCTGATGGCGTCAGGATTGTCTGCCTGAGTCCACAGAGGGTAGTCATTCAGAGGCATCCTTCTACCTCTGATCTCAGAAGATGTGTCTTCATGAGCAGGAGCAATCTTCTTCTGGACCAAACCCATCTTCTTCAGAGAGTTTGCAGTGAAGACATCACTGACAATTGTGCTCAGATCCTCTACACATCCAGCATTAACCAGATCTTGCACCAGGTTGCTTTCAATGAGAAAGTCTGAGAGCAGCCTCCTAAAAGGGATATATTTTATTGCAGACTTGATGGAGGCGGTGGTGCGAGACTTCCGGATGCATTCCTTCAAGTAGGAGAACAGGAAGTAGGGAAGGCAGATCTTCTTCTGATCTTGGATGAAGAACAACATCACCTTCTGGTTGAAGTTGATGTAGTCTGGAGAACTGCCCTTCGGTCTCTGGTTTATGCAGTGGAGCAGGATCTTGTGCCAGATCCTGAGTTTGGGGTGAAGATCCATCACCTTGTAACTCGTCTTGCCCGGTTTGAAGGTGGTGTACAGGGCCTGGTTGATTTTGTCCTTGGTGCTGGGTTTCAGCTTCGATTCCGTCAGTTGGAAACGATACCCATAAGCAGTATCTGCACCCAGCAAGTTCACGAAGGACTTCTCCGTGATGATGATCTTTCTGCCAAGAATATGAGATACCACCTGAGTATCATCGTAGTCGGCGTGCTTCCAGAATTCCTTGACCAATTTATCATATACCGGTCCTTGAAGTCTGTTGAAGTAATTTCCCCAACCTTGAGCTTGGACTTCAGGACGAAGATCATACCCATTTGTAGCCAAGTTGTCGAGGTTGAATCTCCATTCTGCCAGGACTTGGAGTTCCTCAGGAGGATATACACAGTGAACGGCACAGCCCCGTTTAGCAATTGGAACACTCTGTTCTTGAGCTTGAACTTGATCTTGAGTTGGATTCTCAGGGCCCCTTTGACCCGTTGCCATACCAACTACCATGTGAGGGAACTGGGGTGCATCTGCAGTAGATCTTCTGGTTTGTCTCACCATTTTTGAAGAGGTTGAAGGTTTGAGGTAGAAGATGAAGGTTGGAAGATGAAGAAAGATCGAGAGAGAAATCGAGAAGAGCGGTTTTGAAAAGCAGAGAGAGCGAGAGCAAAAACCGGAAGTGAAAGAGAACGTGTGTGTATAGTGGGTTTTATCAAATAACCGTTGTTGATTCAAAAAGCACTTTAAGATCAACGGTTGAAAATTAAAGATAGATAGTAACAGTAAAATACACAATCACACACAGGAGAGAAGCACATCTACACGCAATCATAACAGACTGTCACACGGGCACAAGGAACTATGCATCAGAAAAACTGACACACGCGTTGTTGTCTCAGCTTCAGAGTCAGTACCAGTGGGCACACACACTCTGATTGAGTTACCTTCTGGACTA
The DNA here is from genome assembly GCF_012489685.1 of Lotus japonicus. Lineage (NCBI taxonomy): Eukaryota > Viridiplantae > Streptophyta > Magnoliopsida > Fabales > Fabaceae > Lotus > Lotus japonicus. Next base: position 40,550,202 of record NC_080042.1, read on the forward strand.
GACATCTTCTGATCAAGAAGTATCATAGTCAGAGGTTCTGATCCATCTTCACTCTGGACAAAAGTCCATGTTTAGATTTTTCAGAATAAAATTAAATCTATCCTCTGCTAAGGGCTTTGTAAAGATATCTGCCCATTGATGGTCAGTATCAACAAACTTCAGAAGAAGTACGCCCTTCTGTACATAATCTCTAATAAAGTGATACTTTACCTCAATGTGCTTTGCCCTTGAATGCAAGATAGGATTCTTACTCAATGAGATTGCAGCAGTGTTATCACAATAGATTGGGATATTGCTCTCAAGGATCTGATAATCCTCCAGCTGATGTTTCATCCAGAGCATCTGAGTGCTGCATATTGCTGCTGAGATATATTCTGCCTCTGCAGTTGATAGTGCAATGGTTGATTGCCTCTTGCTTGCCCATGAGACTAGATTGCTTCCCAGAAATTGACAATTTCCAGAAGTACTTTTTCTCTCTGTTCTATCTCCAGCATAATCAGCATCACAATAACCTGAAAGCTTATACTCTGATGTTTTCTTATACATCAAGCCAAGGTTAGTGGTGCCTTTCAGATACCTTAGGATCCTGTTAACAGCAGTTAAGTGGGTTTCCCTTGGATCTGATTGGAAACGAGCACATAAGTGAACACTAAATAATATGTCTGGCCTAGATGCAGTTAAGTATAGAAGTGAACCTATCATGCCACGATAGAGCTTCTGACATACTTTACCACTTTTATCTTCTTTCTCCAGAATGCATGTAGGATGCATTGGGGTCTTGGCCACTGTAGATTCCAGCATATTGAACTTCTTCAGAAGTTCTTTAGTGTACTTGCTCTGATGGATATATGTTCCTTCTGGTGTTTGATCAACTTGTATTCCCAGAAAGTACTTTAATTCTCCCATCATACTCATCTCAAATTCAGCCTGCATCATCTCAGAAAATTCTTTGCATAGAGATTGATTAGCAGAACCAAATATAATATCATCAACATAGATTTGCACAATTAAGATATCATCTTTATAAGTCTTGCAAAAAAGAGTTGTATCTACTTTACCCCTTACAAACTCATTCTCCAGAAGGAATGAGCTAAGTCTCTCATACCATGCTCTGGGAGCTTGCTTCAGACCGTAGAGTGATTTCTTCAATTTGAACACATGGTCTGGTTTCTTCTCATCTTCAAAACCTGGGGGTTGATGAACATAGACTTCCTCTGAGATATAACCATTTAGGAAGGCACTCTTTACGTCCATCTGATGTAGGACTATGTTGTGATTTACTGAGAAAGAGATCAACAGTCTGATTGCCTCCAGTCTTGCTACTGGAGCAAATGTTTCAGTGTAGTCTATTCCTTCCTGCTGGCTGTAGCCTTGAGCAACTAGCCTTGCCTTATTTCTGACTACATCTCCTTTCTCATTCATCTTGTTTCTGAATACCCATTTCGTTCCAATAACATGGACATTCTCAGGCTTCTTCACTAAGCTCCAAACATCGTTCTTGGAAAATTGATTCAGTTCTTCTTCCATGGCCAGAATCCAATCCTTGTCCTGAAGAGCTTCATCTATGGACTTGGGTTCAATTAAGGACACCAATCCTTTCAGACTGAGCAAGGTCTCTTCAGAAGGTCTGAAGGCAGATCTGGTTCTGACTGGTTCGTCTTTGTTGCCCAAAATCAATTCCTTAGGGTGAGCTGCCGTGATTCTGCTCTTCTTTAGAGTTTGTGAGTTAGAGGGACCAGCTTCTTCCTCTGGTTCATCTTCCTCTGGCTCATCTTCCTCTGGAGCTTTGCCTTTGTCAGAAACATTAATGCTTAAATCTGCAAACTTTTCAACTAGCTTTGACTGGTCAGAGTCAAGCTTATCGTCAAATCTAACATGAATAAATTCTTCAATAGTCTTAGCATCAGTATTATAAAATCTAAAACCTTTAGATCTCTCAGAGTAACCGAGTAATAGACACTTAGAAGACTTAGCATCAAATTTATGCAATCTATCCTTCGTATTGAGAACATAACAAACACAGCCAAAAGGATGAAAATAAGAAATGTTGGGTTTTATGTTCTTCCACAATTCATAAGGAGTCTTATTCAGAATTGGTCTCACAGAGATTCTGTTCTGAATGTAACATGTTGTATTTACTGCCTCTGCCCAAAAGTGCTTAGCCATGCCAGTTTCTTGGAGCATGGTTCTAGCCATCTCCTGAAGAGTTCTGTTCTTCCTCTCAACAACACCATTTTGTTGAGGAGTTCTGGGACAAGAGAAATCATGAGCAATTCCATAGGAATCAAACAGACTCTCAAACTTATCATTCTCATACTCTCCACCATGGTCACTTCTGACACGCACAATCCTACAAGCCTTCTCGTTTTGCACTTGAGCAATAAAGGTAGAGAACACAGCATGAGACTCATCCTTGCGGGTTAGAAACTTTACCCATGTCCAGCGGCTATAGTCATCAACGATAACCATCCCATATCTCTTGCCACCTATAGACTCAGTTTTCACTGGTCCAAAAAGGTCGATATGCAGAAGTTCCAACGGCCTTGAGGTTGAGACAACATTCTTTGCCTTGAAAGGGACTTTTGTGAATTTGCCTTTCTGACATGCTTCACAAAGAGCGTCTGAAGCGAACTTCAGATTGGGTAAGCCCCTGACAAGGTTTAGCTTGCTCAGCTGAGAAATCTTTCTCATACTGGCATGCCCTAACCGTCTATGCCATACCCACTGCTCTTCATTAACAGACAGAAGGCACTTCACATTCTGAGCCTCCAACTCAGATAATCTGATCTTATAAATGTTGTTCTTCCTCTTGCTGTTAAACAGAACAGAGCCATCGATCTGACTTACAGCCCGGCAGGACTTTTGATTGAATATAACATCATAACCCTTGTCAGCTAATTGACTTATAGACAATAAGTTATGTGTTAAGCCGTCTACCAATAACACATTATCAATGCATGGACTACTATCTACACAAATAGTACCAGTACCAACAATTTTACCCTTTTCATTTCCTCCAAAGCCAACTTCGCCTCCAGGCTTAAGTTTTAGCTCTCGGAACATACGCCTTTCTCCCGTCATGTGACGCGAGCATCCACTGTCCAGATACCATGATTGGTGTTTCAGTGGAGCTATCAAGGATATCTGCAACATAGATAATCTTGTCCATAGGTACCCACTTTCTGGGTCCTCTCTTGTTAGTTACCCCAGAGGTTCTGATCACCTTGGGTGTCTCAACATGATATTTTAAAGGAATATTTGCATGATATTTAGTCATAGAGAAAGATCCCTTTTTAAGAGGGTGTTTAGCAACTTTAGCAGGTAAAGGATCAGGCAATATGGTACCAGAGGAAACAAAGCATTCATACAAGGATTTAGCTTTAGGCACAGAGGGCTCATTTCTAATTGGTTTAGAATAGCCAATGCCATGCATTCCATTTCTGCTTACGCCATAGATCATTGAAGCCATTAAGCTTCTATCCACGCTTTTAGCTAGAAATCTTTGAAAAGACTTTTCATACTTAGATTCATTTCTACAATCAGAGGCATCACAGGCAACAATTTCTTCTAACTTAGCAATCTGGTTCTTAAGCACAGAGTTAGAATTGATCAAAGCATGATTATCATTTTTCAGATCAGAAATAATTTTCTCATGTTCAGAAGGAGTCTTGGAAACAGCAGATAAGTTCTTTTTCAGCTTCTTATGCTTAGACAATAAGGAGTTATACTTATCCATAATATCAGACAATGCATGTTTCAGTTCAGAGGTAGAGAAAGAAGCGAATACCTCGTTTTCATCGTCTGAGTTAGGATCTCCTTCTGATTCTGAGTCAGAGTCAACAGCTTCCTTTGACTCTGCTTCCTTGTTTTTGACAATTGCCATGAGTCCTTGGACTTCACCATCAGAGTCAACATCCTCTGACTCTGATTCATCAAATGTCACCATCAGACTCTTCTTCGTCTTGAAGTGCTTCTTTGGCTTCTTGTCCTTCTTCAACTTTGGACAATCACTTTTGTAGTGCCCAGATTCTTTGCACTCAAAACATGTGACTTCCTTGATTGAAGACTTCTTCTGGCCTGAGGACTCATACTTTCCTTTTGCCTTTCCAGAGCCTTTGAACTTGCTCTGCCTGTGCTTCCAGATGCGGTTGAGTCTCTTGGAGATCAGAGTCAGCTCATCTTCATCAGAATCTTCTGATGCTTCTTCAGATTCCTCTTCTTCAGCTTGAAGAGCTTTTGACTTCTCAACCTTAGCCTTTTCAGATTTGGATTTCAAGGCTATGGACTTTTTCCTCAGATCTTGCATCTCTGAGCGCTTCAGCTCATGGCATTTCAAAATGCTGATGAGTTCTTCTAAACTCATATTCTCAACGTCTCTCGTGAGCTCTATTGAAGTCACCAAAGGCATCCAACTTTCAGGAAGACACCTGATGACCCTTATGACATGATCTTTTGTTGTGTAGCTCTTGTTGAGAGGTCGTATGCCAGCTACAAGCAACTGAAATCTGGAGAACATTTCTTCAATGGACTCATTTGGCTCCATGATGAAGGATTCATACTTTTGGATCAAAGACAATGCCTTTGATTCTTTGACTTTCTTGTTTCCTTCATGAGACATCTTCAGAGATTCGAAAATGCCTTTTGCAAACTCACGATCTGTAATCTTCTGGTACTCTTCATAGGAAATAGCACTTAGAAGAATTGCTCTTGCTTTGTGATGTTGTGAGTACAGCTTCTTTTGATCTGCAGTCATCTCTGACCTTGGGATCTTCTTGCCATCTGCATCAACTGGACGCTCGTAGCCATCCACAATAATATCCCAGAGATCTGCATCGAAACCCAGAAAGAAACTTTCCAGTCTATCTTTCCAATATTCGAACCTTTGACCGTCGAACATAGGAGGCTTTGCATTGTAACCATCTCTTTGAGTTTCACTGGTGGTGGCAACCATTGTTTTTCACACCGGCCCGGATCACTGAACACTGTTAGGTGTGGTAATCAGAACTTGCGCTCTGATACCAATTGAAGGTATGAAAAACGGTAGAAAGGGGGGGTTTGAATAACGTTTTCAGTATAAAACTTCCACCTTAAAGATTTTGACAAATCTTTCGAGAACTTAAGTGCAAAAGAAAAGAGATAGAAAAGCACACAAGGATTTTATCCTGGTTCACTTGATAAATCACTCAAGCTACTCCAGTCCACCCGTTAAGGTGATTTCTTCCTTCTTAGAATGAAGGCAATCCACTAATCAGGTAAGAGTTACAACTGCACTTGAAACCTACAAGTGACTAACAATTACACTGACTTAGCTCACACTAAGATTCACTCTCTTAGTCTTCTCTAGGATCCGATCAACCTTGATCTCCTAAAGGAACTAAACAAACTGTTTATCAAAGAATCGTTTACAAGAGATTTGCTTCTAAAAAGCTAATAGTAAACTCAATGAATTTCAGATGAAAGAAAACTTAGAAGATTTTCGAATATGTCTTGCGTATGTGAATGCTTCTTGCTTCTAGCCGTTTCTTTCAGTCTTCAGCCTCTTTATATACTCCAAGGATTAGGGTTGAGCGATGCATGGGAAATGCTACCGTTGGAGGGCAGTTCTGGAAAATCCAGCTTCTGCTGTGGCTGAGAACGTTAGGTAGGTCGTCAGGAGGGTACAGTTGCTTTTGTACTTGGATAGCGACGCGACCATTAAACCTAGGAGACTTCTGATCAGAGGAATGCTTCGTGTTGGAACTTGTGAAGCCGGTTGATCAGAGTCAGAGGGAAAGCACAGATCCTCTGACCATTGTATCTTCTGATTCTGAACTCAGAGGGAAGAACATGGCCTTCAGAGTTTCTTGCTTCTGGACTTCAGAGTTTCCACTATTCAGCTTCTGGATCTTCAGAGTCTTCTACACCATCAGAACATCTGAACCTTCAGTGTTTCTTGGTTATCAGAACTTCTGGATCTTCAGAGCTTCTAGCGACTGAGTCCACATCAGAGTTTGTATAGCTTCAGAACTTCTGAAGCTTTTCCACTGTTCATACTGAACATGGTGAATGCGAAAGCGTTGCTTGGGTCACTCTTTATACACAGTGCTTCTGATTTGTGTGAGATTGAGTTGAGGTCAGAACCTGCAAATAGCACACTCCGAAAAACACGTTAGAGTACCACAATTGTTCATATCAAAAGGTTAACTTGTAATCATCAAAACATAGAGTTGTACTACTAGATCAAAACTTGATCTTACAATTGTGACCATGTCTTTGGTACCTTTATTGCCGGGTCGATTTAAAGTCGATTGACCGATTTCTCGGTTTACGTGCAAACAAGCAATATAGTAAAATATACATGCATACACACACACACATATTATATATATATATATATATATATATTATATATATATTATATAGTATAGTTAGATTGTTAGTGCGTATTTGCCTATTCCGACTTTCTAGGGTTTTGTATCTCCTATGAGGTCGTTACCTGGTTGGTGGGATGTTACAGGAATCCTCCATTTGCTTGACTTGCAGTCCTAGAAAATAGCTCAACTCACCAACTAAGCTCATCTCAAACTCTGATTTCATTAGTTGGACGAAATGCTCCACCATCGTGTTTGACATTCCTCCAAAGACTATATCATCCACATAGATTTGTGCTATCATGAGCTTCCCTTTATCATTCTTCACAAATAGAGTCTGATCAATACCCCCTTTACTGTAGCCATTGCTAACTAGAAACTCGGTAAGCCTCTCATACCAAGCTCTAGGAGCTCACTTTAAGCCATACTGTGCTTTCCTTAGTTTGTACACATGATCTGGATGATGAGGATCTATGAACCCTTTAGGTTTCTCTACATAAAATTCTTCACTCAAGTATCCATTCAGAAAAGCACTCTTAACATCCATTTGATAGAGTCTGAACCTCAGTAGACATGCAATTCCCAACAACAATCTTATAGATTCCAGTCTAGCTACTGGTGCAAAGTTCTTATCAAAGTCAATTCCCTCTATCTGTGTATACCCCTGAGCAACTAGTCTTGCTTTGTTTCTGGTGACAATTCCATTTTCATCAGACTTGTTTTTGAAGATCCATTTTGTGCCAATGATATTTACTCCTTCAGGTCTTGGTACCAAATCCTTAATGTAACGCCCCGATTTCTCGAGTGTTACACAGTAACTAATTAACCAATTTTCGTAAAGAGTTTTCGTCGATTCACTTATTAATCTTCAATTAATGACAAACCTTTCATTTTACAAAAACTCTTGAAACATAACCTTTCCAAAAAACACGCGGAAGTAACCAACTTCGTAAAACTTTTTAAATAACCAACTGTAAAAAGTACGAAACAAAGGCCTGAATGAAAATAAAGATTACATCAAAACTTATTCATTCGAATTTAAGCAATAAAATTGTTCGATACCAACACTTCGGAAACTCTCAACCCCAACAGAAAACAAAAGACTCTCAACCCAAACCCTATTCCTTAGCCTCTTCCTCTTCCTCTAAAGTGTAGTCGTCCTCCAGTATTGGCACGTCACGTAGCATCAACTCCCAAGAATGAGTCATCGCCATTATCTTCACGACCATCTACCCCCCCCAAACAAACACATAGCAAACAAGCAGGGTCAGGTCCAACAAAAGAATGATAATGACAAAATCAACAACAACATATATAATATAAGTACATTATATGTCTTTTATGGGAAAGAGTCAGTTACTAACGGAATCTCACTTCACACAACCCACCAAAACTTCCATGGCCATAATCACGATCATCCGCAGATGAACAAATCTCGGAGAGGACTCACCGTACAACCCTCAATCATGTGGGGGGACTCACCGTCCGCCAGACTCACCGTCCGTCCACAGAATCACAAGGCGACCGCAGTCAGCCAATCACGTGGGGACTCACCGTACAACCCACAAAACACCCTCGCGTGCAAGGTACCATCGTTCTCATGGTCCATAGTCCTCACCAGACCTATGTCCAATTATTCACATTTACTTGCAAGCGAGTTTATTACACTTTTCTCTTTGTTAAGTCTCTAAAATCAATCCTAGAGTCTTATCATACTCTTTATACAACAACCTTCACAACACAACATTCACGGGTTACAAGGGAATTACGGCTAGGTGAGCGACCCTTGAACCATCAACTCAGAAAATAAATATAATCCACGTAAAGGAACGCAAGAACATTCACTCATGCATAATATATCATCGCAACTTCAACATATTGACAGCAGAAACAACTTTCACAAAAATAGAGCCACAGAATGCATCTTTCAACCAAAAATCACATATGATACCTTTCTAGAAAGCTATTTTAAATATCTACAACTCTCTAGATACACACTTGTTCATTTGAGTCCCAGAATAAGGTGATATTAGGCCTTAAAGCTAACTGTCTGGAACAGGAAAAACAGCAGGTGTGACAGTTACTAAACACGACCCCCAGATCACATTACTAAACCAAAAATTATGATTTGTATATGTCTGGAAAGATATTTCGAAAATCTACAACTTTCATTTTAATCACTTTTTCATTTGATGACCTTAAACAGGTAAAAAGAGGCTCTGAAGTCCGCTGTCCAGTACAGGAAACTGGCAGCGAAACTCCCATGGCTCTATGGTTTTCAAAAATAATTTTCCTTTCTTTCCCTTTGATCATGGCAATCTTGGTACAGCCCCAACAACCCAAATATCCACTCAAAATTTCAGAACCAAACATTTAGCAAGGATCATGTTATAACAAGTGTAAAATAGCACAAAACTTAACAAATACCATGGCAACTCGCATAAAATCATAGATTCAGATCATAAACAACGTTTGAGGATCATATTCATGGCTTTTCAAGAGAAAAATTCCAGCAAGCAAGCATGTACAGGAAATCATGCAAAAACAGTCCAAAACTCAAGTTGTTTCTCATGGCAATTCATGGCATATTCCCTAAAGAACCTACCCATTCCTAGAACCAGCCCTTACCTCGGGTTTTGAATGAATTTAGATGAAAAGAAGAAGCTTTGGTGATGAAAACAAAGTCCAGAACGCTGCTGTCCTCGTTCCTCTCTCTTCCTTCTTCCTCGCGAAACTCTCCCCCTTGTCGTTCTCCTCTCGCGCGCGCTACACGGCGGTGGTGGTGGCTTGGGCGGCGGCTCCCCTTGCTCTCTCTCTCTCTAGAGTTCTCTCTTTTCTCTCTTCTGTATTTTCCCTTTCTGTTCTGAATGAGGGAAAGAAAATAGGGTTTTCCCCTTAATCCCATGCAAACCACAAGTGGGTTAGGGTTTGGTTTTCCCTTTTCAAGCCCAAATCTCATCACCTTTGACCCAATTAATTAAAAACAATAACCAGGTCTTATTTAATTAAAAACCTACTCTTTTTAATAAAATAACCAAACCAAATTCGGAATTAAAATAAAAATGCACAAATTAATTCGCTGGCACTTTACTGCCAGAACCACACACGGTAAAATTCGAATTTCTCGAGCTACAAGGGTCGGAATGACCTGATTCCACTTCGAGAATTTTCTAGACTTAAAGGGCTACAACGCTCATGAAGAAAGTTTTCCCAAATGAAGTCGTTAAGACCCTCTAAAAATTCACACAAGTTGACAGTTCTAATCTGCCAGTTATCAAACATTAGCTAAAACCTCAATTTTATTCAAACTTCCATAAAATTGTTCCAAATTGGACTTAGGGCCTTACAATACCACCCCCCTTAAAATAGTTTCGCCCTCGAAACTTAAGGGTTTACAAACAAATCGGGGTTGACTCCCGCATCTTATCCTCTAACTCACAGGTCGCGTCACCGGTCTCCTGGTTCCACACGATCTTCACTAAAGGTACCTCCTTGTTTCTTAAGCGCTTTATACTTCGATCGACGATCTTGATGGGTGGCACCTCCATTGTCAGATCATCTCTCAGTTGTATATCGTCTGGCGTAATCACATGCGAATCATCTGCCATGTACTTCCGCAACTGCGACACATGAAGAACGTCATGGATGTTGGATAGAAAAGGCGGCAACGCAATCCTATACGCCACTGGCCCAACTCGTTCTGTTATCTGGTACGGTCCAATGAATTTTGGAGTAAGCTTCTTAGACTTGATCGCCCTTCCGACACCTGTCATCGGGGTAACCCGTAAGAAGACATGATCTCCAGCTTGGAATTCCAGCTCTTTCCTTCGATTGTCAGCGTAACTCTTCTGACGACTCTGTGAGATCCTCATCTTTTCTTGAATTCGCTTTACTTCTTCGGTGGTTTGCTGAACCAGCTCGGGTCCAATCACTAAGTTCTCCCCATCTTGATGCCAGCACAAAGGCGTCCGACACCTCCGACCATACAAAGCTTCATAAGGTGCCATCCCGATGCTCGCATGAAAGCTGTTGTTGTAGGTGAACTCAATCAGCGGCAACAACTCATCCCAGCTTCCTTTATTATCTAGCACACAAGCTCTTAGCAAATCCTCCAAGGATTGAATAGTCCTTTCAGTTTGCCCATCCGTCTGTGGGTGATAAGCGGAACTCAATCTCAGCTTGGTTCCCAAAGCTTGTTGCAAAGCCCCCCAGAAACGTGAGGTAAACCTCGGGTCTCTGTCCGACACAATGCTAGACGGTACACCATGCAGACGAACAATCTCCGCGATGTAGATTTCTGCTAGTCTCTCCACCTTGTAGTTCAGATTGATCGGCACGAAGTGAGCGGTCTTCGTCAGTCGATCAACCACTACCCAAATTGCATCAAATCTTCTTCGTGTTAGGGGTAACGCCGTCACGAAGTCCATAGAGATGCTATCCCATTTCCACTCCGGAACATCCAACGACTGTAGTTTTCCTGCTGGCTTCTGATGTTCCACCTTAGCCTTCTGACAAGTCAAGCATGTCGACACATACTCAGCTACTTGTTTCTTCATTCCAGGCCACCAGAAATGAACTTTCAGGTCTTGATACATCTTGTTCATCCCCGGGTGAATGCTCAACCTGCTCTTGTGACCTTCATCCAAGATTAATCTTCGCATAGCTGCGTCATTGGGTACACAAACCCATCCCTTGCAACGCAGTATGTTATCGTTTCCGATAGCGAACTCCGGTGCCTTCCCTTGAGTAACTAGTTTGCGCCACTCAAGTAATCCTTCATCAGTCTCTTGCTTCGATTTGATCTCATCCAAGAGCCCACTCGACACCGTCACCATCCCGAAACTAAGTTTCCCGGGAGCTATCTTCACATCCAAACTCAGATCTCGGAACGCCTCCAATAATTCTAACTCCTTGACCATCATTGAGGACACATGTATAGCCTTCCGGCTGAGAGCGTCGGCTACGACATTGCTTTTCCCCGGGTGGTACTGTAGAGTGAACTCATAGTCCTGAAGGAATTCCATCCACCTTCGTTGCCTCATGTTCAGATCCTTCTGATCAAACAAATACTTCAGACTCTTGTGATCACTGTAGATCGTGAACGTACTGCCATACAGGTAATGTCTCCAAATCTTGAGAGCGTATACTATAGCAGCCAACTCCAAATCATGCGTAGGATAATTCTTCTCATGAATCTTCAGCTGACGCGAGGCATAAGCAATCACTTTCTTCTCCTGCATCATTACACAACCCAACCCATTGTGTGAAGCGTCACAATAAACGTCATATGGTTCTCCTTCCTTGGGTAAAGCTAGTATCGGTGCAGTAGTCAGTCGCTTCTTCATTTCCTGGAAACTCTCTTCACATTTCTCCGTCCATGCAAAAGGTTGGTTCTTCTTTGTCAACTGAGTCAACGGTGAAGTCAACTTTGCCTAATCCTTCACGAAGCGTCTATAGTAGCCAGCAAGTCCAACAAAACTTCTGATGTCGCTTGCTGTCTTAGGTTGTTCCCATGACATGATCGATTCAATCTTGCTGGGGTCAACAGCCACACCCTGACTTGATATGACATGACCTAGGAACTTCACCTCTTCCATCCAGAATTCACACTTCGAGCCATTAGCATATAGCTCCTTCTCCCGCAATACTCCTAGCACTTGACGCAAATGCTCTTCGTGTTCTTCTTTACTCTTCGAGTAAATCAAAATATCGTCAATGAACACCACCACGAACTTGTCCAGGAATGGCCTGAACACTCTGTTCATGTAGTCCATAAATACTGCGGGTGCATTTGTAACTCCAAATGGCATCACGAGATACTCATAATGCCCATAACGAGTTCTGAATGCGGTTTTCTGTATGTCAGCCTCCTTGACACGGATTTGGTGATATCCTGACTTCAGATCTATCTTCGAGAAAACAACAGCTCCTCGAAGTTGATCCATCAAATCATCTATCCGAGGCATCGGGTAACGATTCTTCACTGTCACCTTGTTGAGTTGTCGGTAATCCACACACAATCTGGACCTTCCGTCTTTCTTCTTCACCAACAACACCGGTGCTCCCCATGGCGACACACTTGGTCGGATAAATCCCTTGGAAGAGAGATCCTCCAACTGTTTTGCTAACTCCGTCAACTCTGCTGGTGCCATCCGATAAGGCGCCATTGATATTGGTCCTGTACCCGGTATAATATCAATGGAGAACTCTGTCTCTCTCACTGGCGGTAATCCAGGTACATCCTCCGGAAATACATCCACAAAATCTTGCACCACCAAAATGTTGCGTACGTCGCCGTCGTTCTTCGCCTCAGCTACGATAGAGTTCACATACGCCGGTGAACCCTTTCCCAAGTTGTACGAGTTTAAGTAATTCGTAACGCCGGGATCTGGGAATACTACCGCCTTGTTAGCACAATCTAAGAGCACGTGATATTGCGCTAACCAATCCATTCCCAAGATCACATCCAGCCCTTTGAGCCCTAAACAGACGAGGTTCGCAAAGAACTTCCGATCCTCGTAAACCAACGGACATTGTAAGCATGTCGTGCGTGTAACTAATCGATCGGCGGCAGGGGTCGACACCACCAAATCGAATGGTAAATCAGCAGTTAGCAATCCTAACTTTTTCACACACTCCTCAGCAATGAATGAGTGTGTAGCACCAGAATCAAATAACACCATTAAAGACTCAAGTATCACGGCAATGATACTAATTTCAGACAATCTCACAGTCAAGCAAACATCTTAGCAAACAAGTCTACCCAATCCTCACCGCGGAATTTCAAAAACACCTTTATCAAAAAAAAAAACAAAACATCAACGAGTTCGGAAACTCGTAAGCCCAAAACCCTTAGTGCTCTGGTTTCTCAACCGGAGCTCTGATACCACAATGTAACGCCCCGATTTCTCGAGTGTTACACAGTAACTAATTAACCAATTTTCGTAAAGAGTTTTCGTCGATTCACTTATTAATCTTCAATTAATGACAAACCTTTCATTTTACAAAAACTCTTGAAACATAACCTTTCCAAAAAACACGCGGAAGTAACCAACTTCGTAAAACTTTTTAAATAACCAACTGTAAAAAGTACGAAACAAAGGCCTGAATGAAAATAAAGATTACATCAAAACTTGTTCATTCGAATTTAAGCAATAAAATTGTTCGATACCAACACTTCGGAAACTCTCAACCCCAACAGAAAACAAAAGACTCTCAACCCAAACCCTATTCCATAGCCTCTTCCTCTTCCTCTAAAGTGTAGTCGTCCTCCAGTATTGGCACGTCACGTAGCATCAACTCCCAAGAATGAGTCATCACCATTATCTTCACGACCATCTACCCCCCCCAAACAAACACATAGCAAACAAGCAGGGTCAGGTCCAACAAAAGAATGATAATGACAAAATCAACAACAACATATATAATATAAGTACATTATATGTCTTTTATGGGAAAGAGTCAGTTACTAACGGAATCTCACTTCACACAACCCACCAAAACTTCCATGGCCATAATCACGATCATCCGCAGATGAACAAATCTCGGAGAGGACTCACCGTACAACCCTCAATCATGTGGGGGAACTCACCGTCCGCCAGACTCATCGTCCGTCCACAGAATCACAAGGCGACCGCAGTCAGCCAATCACGTGGGGACTCACCGTACAACCCACAAAACACCCTCGCGTGCAAGGTACCATCGTTCTCATGGTCCATAGTCCTCACCAGACCTATGTCCAATTATTCACATTTACTTGCAAGCGAGTTTATTACACTTTTCTCTTTGTTAAGTCTCTAAAATCAATCCTAGAGTCTTATCATACTCTTTATACAACAACCTTCACAACACAACATTCACGGGTTACAAGGGAATTACGGCTAGGTGAGCGACCCTTGAACCATCAACTCAGAAAATAAATATAATCCACGTAAAGGAACGCAAGAACATTCACTCATGCATAATATATCATCGCAACTTCAACATATTGACAGCAGAAACAACTTTCACAAAAATAGAGCCACAGAATGCATCTTTCAACCAAAAATCACATATGATACCTTTCTAGAAAGCTATTTTAAATATCTACAACTCTCTAGTTACACACTTGTTCTTTTGAGTCCCAGAATTAGGTGATATTAGGCCTTAAAGCTAACTGTCCGGAACAGGAAAAACAGCAGGTGTGACAGTTACTAAACACGACCCCCAGATCACATTACTAAACCAAAAATTATGATTTTTATATGTCTGGAAAGATATTTCGAAAATCTACAACTTTCATTTTAATCACTTTTTCATTTGATGACCTTAAACAGGTAAAAAGGGGCTCTGAAGTCCGCTGTCCAGTACAGGAAACTGGCAGCGAAACTCCCATGGCTCTATGGTTTTCAAAAATAATTTTCCTTTCTTTCCCTTTGATCATGGCAATCTTGGTACAGCCCCAACAACCCAAATATCCACTCAAAATTTCAGAACCAAACATTTAGCAAGGATCATGTTATAACAAGTGTAAAATAGCACAAAACTTAACAAATACCATGGCAACTCGCATAAAATCATAGATTCAGATCATAAACAACGTTTGAGGATCATATTCATGGCTTTTCAAGAGAAAAATTCCAGCAAGCAAGCATGTACAGGAAATCATGCAAAAACAGTCCAAAACTCAAGCTGTTTCTCATGGCAATTCATGGCATATTCCCTAAAGAACCTACCCATTCCTAGAACCAGCCCTTACCTCGGGTTTTGAATGAATTTAGATGAAAAGAAGAAGCTTTGGTGATGAAAACAAAGTCCAGAACGCTGCTGTCCTCGTTCCTCTCTCTTCCTTCTTCCTCGCGAAACTCTCCCCCTTGTCGTTCTCCTCTCGCGCGCGCTACACGGCGGTGGTGGTGGCTTGGGCGGCGGCTCCCCTTGCTCTCTCTCTCTCTAGAGTTCTCTCTTTTCTCTCTTCTGTATTTTCCCTTTCTGTTCTGAATGAGGGAAAGAAAATAGGGTTTTCCCCTTAATCCCATGCAAACAACAAGTGGGTTAGGGTTTGGTTTTCCCTTTTCAAGCCCAAATCTCATCACCTTTGACCCAATTAATTAAAAACCATAACCAGGTCTTATTTAATTAAAAACCTACTCTTTTTAATTAAATAACCAAACCAAATTCGGAATTAAAATAAAAATGCACAAATTAATTCGCTGGCACTTTACTGCCAGAACCACACTCGGTAAAATTCGAATTTCTCGAGCTACAAGGGTCGGAATGACCTGATTCCACTTCGAGAATTTTCTAGACTTAAAGGGCTACAACGCTCGTGAAGAAAGTTTTCCCAAATGAAGTCGTTAAGACCCTCTAAAAATTCACACAAGTTGACAGTTCTAATCTGCCAGTTATCAAACATTAGCTAAAACCTCAATTTTATTCAAACTTCCATAAAATTGTTCCAAATTGGACTTAGGGCCTTACACTTAACCTCATTTCTTGTGAACTGATCAAGCTCTTCTTGCATTGCATTTACCGAGTGCTCATTAGTAAGAGCTTCCTTGACATTGTTAGGTTCTATCTTTGAGATGTAGCATCCATGAGCAATAAGACTTCTGGATCTAGTTGTTACTCCTTCCTGAAGCTCACCAATAATGTTTTCTTGAGGGCTGATCTTTTGAATCCTGATGGATGGGACTTTATTCTGTGTTGATAGCTTGTCTTCTTATTCATCTGCACTTGTCTCAAAATCATTGTCGAGGACGGTTGCTGGAGCATCCGCTGGAACATCTGCACCATCATCATCTTTACTTAGATTGGATTCCTTTCTGGCACTAGGCTCATCTTCAACACTTACATACTGATTCCATCATTGGTTTTGTGCGAGAGTTAAATACCCTATATGCTTTGCTATTTGTTGAGTATCCCATGAAAATTCCTTCATCATTCTTTGGATCCAGCTTCCTTCTTGGTTCACGAACAACAAGAATATAACATTTTCTTCAAAATATGTGAAAATGCTTTACTGTGGGATTCCTTCCTTTCCATAATTCATACTGAGTAGAGGAAGTTCCAGCTCTAATGGTGACTCTGTTATGAATATAGCAAGCAGTATTCATAGCCTCTGCCCATAACTTAAGTGGAATCTTCTTGGCATGCCACATGACACTAGCTGACTCTTGAAGAGTTCTATTCTTTCTTTCAACAACTCCATTATGTTGTGGTGTGATGGGGGCTGAAAATTCATGATTGATTCCTTCTGATTCACAAAACTCAGAGAATTTTAAATTCCCAATCTCCCTCCCGTGGTCACTCCTGATCCTTACAATCACACAACTCTTCTCATTTTGAAGCCTCAGATAGGGATTCATGAAGGTCTCAAAGGTTTCTGATTTTTCTCTCATGAACTCTATCCATGTGTACCTCGAAAAATCATCAACACAGACAAACACATACCTTTTACCTCCCAAGCTTTCAACCTGCATTGAACCCATGAGATCCATGTGCAACAATTCCAATACCTTTGTTATGGTCTGATGTTGGAGCGTCTTGTGGGACATCTTGGTTTGCTTTCGAATCTTGCATTCTCCACATAGATTTCCTTCTCCTATCCTTAGTCTAGGCAGATCTCTTATGGCTTCTTTAGCAACTATTTTTTGCATGCTCTTCAAATTGAGATATCCTAGCTTTTGGAGCCATACATTTAACTCGTCTTTCTTAGTCAGCAAACATCTAGAGACTTGAGCTTTCGCCCAAGGTGTCCACATATAGTAGTTATCTTTTGATATGACTCCTCTCATAAAAAAATTGTCATCTTCTGTAGCTACAACACACCTGTTTTGTTGAACTTCACTTCAAGCCCTTGGTCGCAGAGTTGGCTTATGCTAATTAGATTAGCAGTTAGACCATTAACTAGAAGCACATTATTCAAATCTGGAGATCCTGCACTAATAAGTTTTCATACTCCCTTGATTTTTCCTTTTTCTCCATCCCCAAACGTGACATAGTTGCTAGAATGACTGCTGACATCTTTCAAATATCCCTTATTTCCTATCACGTGCTTTGAGCAACCACTATCTGTAAGATCAAGTTTTGATCGAGTAGTACAACTCTATGTTTTGATGATTACAAGTTAACATTTTAGTATGAACAATTTTGATACTCTAACGTGTTTTTCTGAGTGTGCTTTTTCAGGCTCTGACCTATATCCAATATCACACAAATCAGAACCACTGTGCTTAAAGAGTGCCAAGCAACGCTTTCGCAATCTCTATGTTCAGTCTGAACAGTAGAAAAGCTTTAGAAGATCTGAAGTATATCAAGCTCTGATGTGGACTCAGTCACTTGAAGTTCTGAAGATCTTGACGTTCTGTCAACCCAGACACTCTGAAGGTTCAGATGATCTGATGGTGTAGAAGACTCTGAAGATCCAGAAGCTGAAAAGTGGAGACTCTGAAGTCCAGAAGCAAAATGGCTCTGAAGACCATGTACTTCACTCTGAGTTCAGAATCAAAAGATACAACGGTCAGAGGATCCATGCTTCCTTCTGACTCTGATCAACGAGCTTCACAAGTTCCAACACGAAGCATTAGTCTGATCAGAAGCCTACTAGGTTTAAGGTCAAGTCACTATCCAAAGTACAAAAGCAAATGAACTATCCTGACGACCTACCTAACATTCTCAGCCATAGCAGAAGCTGGAATTTCCAGAACTGCCCTCCAACGGTAGCATTCTCAGGCAGCGTTGAAACCCTGATCCTTGGAGTATAAATAGAGGCTGAAGATTGAAAGATGCGGTTGGAAGAATCTCACACGCGGAAGCTATATTCAAACCTTCTAAGCATTATTTCATCTCTGAATTCATTGTGTTTACTACAAGCTTTTTAGAAGCAATCTCTTTGTAAACAAATCTCAATTAAACAGTTGTTTAGTTTACCTTCAGGAGATCAAGGTTGATCGGATCTTAGTGAATCCTAGATCGGATCCTACAAATCTCAGTGTATTGTTAGTCACTTGTAGGTTTCAAGTGCAGTTGTAACATTTACCTGATTAGTGGATTGCCTTCATTCTAAGAAGGAAGAAATCACCTTAACGGGTGGACTGGATTAGCTTGAGTGATTCATCAAGTGAACCAGGATAAAATCCTTGTGTGCTTTCCTATCTCTTATCTTAAGCACTTTATTTGTTCACGAAAGATTTGATAAAATCTTAAGGTGGAAGTTTTTTTTTCTGAAAACGTTATTCAAACCCCCCCCCCCTTTCTACCGTTCTTCATACCTTCAATTGGTATCAGAGCGCAAGTTCTGATTACCACACCTAACAGTGTTCAGTGATCCGGGCCGGTGTGAAAAACAAATGGCTACCACCAGTGAAACGTAAAAAGATGGCTACAATGCAAAGCCTCCCATGTTCGATGGGCAAAGATTCGAATATTGGAAAGACGTATTAGAAAGCTTCTTTCTGGGTTTCGATGCAGATCTCTGGGATATCATTGTGGATGGATATGAGCATCCAGTTGATGCAGATGGCAAGAAGATTTCCAGATCTGAGATGACTGCTGAGCAAAAGAAGCTCTACTCACAGCACCACAAAGCTAGAGCTATTCTTCTTAGTGCTATTTCCTATGAAGAGTATCAGAAGATTACAGATCGTGAGTTTGCCAAGGGCATCTTTGATTCCTTGAAGATGTCTCATGAAAGAAACAAGGAAGTTAAAGAATCAAAGGCGCTGTCTTTGATCCAAAAGTATGAATCCTTCATCATGGAACCCAGCGAGTCCATTGAGGACATGTTTTCCAGATTTCAGTTGCTGGTAGCTGGAATTAGACCTCTCAACAAGAGCTACACAACAAAAGATCACGTCATAAGGGTCATCAGAAGTCTTCCTGAAAGCTAGATGCCTTTAGTGACTTCAATAGAGCTTACAAGAGATGTTGAGATTATGAGTTTAGAAGAACTCATCAGCATACTGAAATGTCATGAGCTGAAGCGCTCAGAGATGCAGGATCTGAGGAAGAAATCAATAGCCTTGAAATCTAAATCTGAGAAGGCTAAATCTAAGAAGTCAACAGCTCTCCAAGCTGAAGCAGAAGAATCTGAAGAAGCATCAGAAGATTCTGATGAAGATGAGTTGACTCTGATTTCAAAAAGACTCAACCGCATCTGGAAGCACAGGCAGAGCAAGTACAGAGGCTCTGGAAAGGCCAAGGGAAAGTCTGAGTCTTCGTCAGGCCAGAAGAAGTCCTCAATCAAGGAAGTCACATGTTTCGAGTGCAAAGAATCAGGGCACTACAAAAGTGACTGTCCAAAGCTGAAAAAGGACAAGAAGCCAAAGAAGCACTTCAAGACAAAGAAAAGTCTGATGGTGACTTTTGACGAATCAGAGTCAGAGGATGTTGACTATGATGGTGAAGTTCAAGGACTCATGGCCATCGTCAAAGATAAAGGAGCAAAGTCAAAAGATGAAGCTGACTCTAACTCAGCATCAGAAGAAGATCCTAACTCTGACGATGAAAATGAGGTATTCGCTTCTTTCTCTACCTCTGAACTAAAACATGCTTTGTCTGATATTATGGATAAGTATAACTCCTTATTGACCAAACATAAAAAGCTGAAAAAGGATTTCTCTATTGCTTCTAATACTCCTTCTGAACATGAGAAAATTATCTCTGATTTGAAAAATGATAATCATGCTTTAGTGAATTCTAACTCTGTGCTTAAGAATCAAATTGCTAAGTTAGAAGAAGTAATTGCTTGTGATGCCTCTGATAGTAAGCATGAATCTAAATATGAAAAGTCTTTTCAAAGATTCCTAGCTAAAAGCGTAGATAGAAGCTTAATGGCTTCAATGATCTATGGCGTAAGCAGAAATGGAATGCATGGCATTGGCTATTCTAAACCTAATAGAAATGATCCATCTATGCCTAAAGCTAAAACATTATATGAATGCTTTGTTCCCTCTGGTACCATATTGCCTGAACCTTTACCTGTTAAATCTGCTAACCCCCTTCTTAAAAAGGGAACCTTCTCCATGTCAAAATATCATGCAAAAATTCCTTTACATTATCATGTTGAGAGACCCAAGGTGATCAGAACCTCTGGGTAGCTAACAAGAAAGGACCCAGAAAGTGGGTACCTAAGGACAAGATTATCTATGTTGCAGATATCCTTGATGGCTCCACTGAAACACCAGTCATGGTATCTGGACAGTGGATGCTCGCGTCACATGACGGGAGAAAGACGTATGTTCCAAGAGCTAAAACTTAAGCCTGGAGGCGAAGTTGGCTTTGGTGGCAACGAAAAGGGTAAAATTGTTGGTACTGGTACTATTTGTGTAGATAGTAGTCCATGCATTGACAATGTTTTATTGGTAGAAGGCTTAACACATAACTTATTGTCTATAAGTCAATTAGCTGACAAGGGTTATGATGTTATTTTCAATCAAAAGTCCTGCCGGGCTGTAAGTCAGATCGATGGCTCTGTTCTCTTTAACAACAAGAGGAAGAACAACATTTATAAGATCAGATTATCTGAGTTGGAATCTCAGAATGTGAAGTTCCTTCTTTCTGTTAATGAGGAGCAGTGGGTATGGCATAGACGGTTAGGGCATGCCAGCATGAGAAAGATTTCTCAGAGTAGTAAGCTAAACCTTGTCAGGGGCTTACCCACTCTGAAGTTCTCTTCAGACGCTCTTTGTGAAGCATGTCAGAAATGAAAATTCACTAAAGTCCCCTTCAAGGCAAAGAATGTTGTCTCAACCTCAAGGCCGTTGGAACTTCTGCATATCGACCTGTTTGGACCAGTGAAAACTGAGTCTATAGGTGGCAAGAGATATGGGATGGTTATCGTTGATGACTATAGCCGCTGGACATGGGTAAAATTTCTATCCCACAAGGATGAGTCTCATTCTGTGTTCTCTACCTTCATAGCTCAAGTGCAAAACGAGAAGGCTTGTAGGATTGTGTGTGTCAGAAGTGACCATGGTGGAGAGTTTGAGAATGACAAGTTTGAGAGTCTGTTTGATTCCTATGGAATTGCACATGATTTCTCTTGTCCCAGAACTCCTCAACAAAATGGGGTTGTTGAAAGGAAAAACAGAACTCTTCAGGAGATGGCTAGAACCATGCTCCAAGAAACTGGCATGGCTAAGCACTTTTGGGCAGAGGCAGTAAACACAACATGTTACATTCAGAACAGAATCTCTGTGAGACCAATTCTGAATAAGACTCCCTATGAATTGTGGAAGAATATAAAACCTAACATTTCTTATTTTCATCCTTTTGGTTGTGTTTGTTATGTCCTTAATACTAAGGATAGATTGCATAAATTTGATGCTAAGTCTTCTAAATGTCTATTACTTGGTTATTCTGATCGTTCTAAAGGGTTCAGATTCTATAATACTGATGCTAAAACAATTGAAGAATCTATTCATGTTAGATTTGATGATAAGCTTGACTCTGATCAGTCAAAGCTAGTTGAGAAATTTGCAGATTTAAGTATAAGTGTTTCTAACAAAGGCAAAGCTTCAGAGGAAGTTAAGCCAGAGGAAGATGAACCAGAAGAAGCTGGTCCCTCTGATGCACAGTCTCAGAAGAAGAGCAGAACTACTGCAGCTCATCCTAAGGAATTGATTCTGGGTAACAAAGACGAACCAGTCAGAACCAGATCAGCCTTCAGACCCTCTGAAGAGACCTTGCTAAGTCTGAAAGGATTGGTGTCCTTGATTGAACCCAAGTCAATTGATGAAGCTCTTCAAGACAAGGACTGGATTCTAGCTATGGAAGAAGAACTTAATCAATTTTCTAAGAATGACGTTTGGAGCTTAGTGAAGAAACCTCAAAGTGTTCATGTAATTGGAAAAAAATGGGTGTTCAGAAACAAACTGAATGAGAAAGGTGATGTAGTCAGCAGGAAGGAATAGATTATACTGAAACATTTGCTCCGGCAGCAAGACTAGAAGCAATCAGACTGCTGATCTCCTTCTCAGTAAATCAGAACATGGTTCTGCACCAGATGGATGTTAAGAGTGCCTTCCTAAACGGTTACATCTCAGAGGAAGTCTACGTTCATCAACCCCCAGGTTTTGAAGATGAGAAGAATCCAGACCATGTGTTCAAATTGAAGAAATCACTTTATGGTCTGAAGCAAGCTCCCAGAGCATGGTATGAGAGACTCAGCTCATTCCTTCTGGAAAATGAGTTTGTAAGGGGTAAAGTAGATACAACTCTCTTTTGCAAAACTTAAAAAGATGATATCTTAATTGTGCAAATTTATGTTGATGATATTATATTTGGTTCTGCTAATCAATCTCTATGCAAAGAATTTTCTGAGATGATGCAGGCTGAATTTGAAATGAGTATGATGGGAGAACTCAAGTACTTTCTGGGAATACAAGTAGATCAAACACCAGAAGGAACATATATCCATCAGAGCAAGTACACTAAAGAACTTCTGAAGAAGTTCAATATGTTGGAATCTACAGTTGCCAAAACTCCAATGCATCCTACATGCATCCTGGAAAAGGAAGATGCAAGTGGTAAAGCTTGTCAGAAGCTCTATCGTGGTATGATAGG
The DNA here is from genome assembly GCF_012489685.1 of Lotus japonicus. Lineage (NCBI taxonomy): Eukaryota > Viridiplantae > Streptophyta > Magnoliopsida > Fabales > Fabaceae > Lotus > Lotus japonicus. The sequence goes on from NC_080042.1 coordinate 40,573,094, forward strand.
ATCACTTCTATACTTAACTGCATCTAGGCCAGATATTTTATTTAGTGTTCATTTATGTGCTCGTTTCCAATCAGATCAAAGGGAAACCCACTTAACTGCTGTTAAGAGGATCCTAAGATATCTGAAAGGCACCACTAACCTTGGCTTGATGTATAAGAAAACATCAGAGTATAAGCTTTTAGGTTATTGTGATGCTGATTATGCTGGAGATAGAACAGAGAGAAAAAGCACTTCTGGAAATTGTCAATTTCTGGGAAGCAACTTAGTCTCATGGGCAAGCAAGAGGCAATCAACCATTGCATTATCTACTGCAGAGGCAGAGTACATCTCAGCAGCAATATGCAGCACTCAGATGCTCTGGATGAAACATCAGCTGGAGGATTATCAAATCCTTGAGAGCAACATTCCAATCTATTGTGACAACACTGCTGCAATCTCACTGAGTAAGAATCCTATCTTACATTCAAGGGCAAAGCACATTGAGGTAAAGTATCATTGTATTAGAGATTATGTACAGAAGGGCGTACTTCTTCTGAAGTTTGTTGATACTGACCATCAATGGGCAAGTATCTTTACAAATCCCTTGGCAGAGGATAAATTTAATTTCATTCTGAAAAATCTAAATATGGACTTTTGACCAGCATGAAGATGGATCAGAACCTCTGACTATTATACTTCTCTATCAGAAGATGTCTAGTTCAGAAGGTAACTCCATCAGAGTTTAAGTACCCATTGGTGCTCACTATGAAGATGAGATAGTAAACATGTGTCAGTTGCTATGATACATCGTTCCTTGTGTCCGTTCCTTATGTCAAGTTGGTCAAGGAATTCTGGAAACATGCCGAATGTGAAGACACTCAAGTGGTTTCTTACATCGCTGGCAGAAGGATCATCATTTCAGAAAAATCGATTGTTGATCTTCTGGGTGCACACACTGGCACAGGCTATAGATTCCAACTGACGGAATCAAAGGTGAAACCCAGGACAAAGGAAGAAACCAACAAGGCTCTCTACACCAACTACAAACCTGGCAAGAGTGACTACAAGGTGGTTGATCTTCATCCAAAGCTAAGAATCTGGCACAAGATTCTTCTTCACTGCATCAATCAGAGACCTAAGGGCAGCTCTCCAGACTACATCAACTTCTGTCAAAAGGCGATGTTGTTCTTCATTCAGGATCATCAGAAGATCTGCCTTCCTTTATTCTTGTTCTCTTATCTTAAAGAGTGCATTAGGAAATCCAGAACCACTGCTTCTATCAAGCCTGCCATCAAGTACATTCCCTTTGGTAGACTGCTCTCAAATCTCTTCATTGAGAGCAAATTCATAGAAGATCTGATCAAGGCAGGATGCACAGAGGATGTGTCCACTATTGCTAGTGATGCCTACACATCCACATCCTTGAAGAAGATGGGATTAGTCAAGACCAAGGTTGCTCCTGCTCCTAAGAGGAAGCACGAGGAACCCACCAAGCCTAAGAGGAAGCACGAGGAACCCACCAAGCCAGATGTTCCATCTGATGGTGATGATGATGATGCTCCTCCTCCTAAGAAGAAAAAGAAGCAAGTCAGGATTGTGGAGAAGCCAACACGTGTGGAACCAGCTGCTGCTGTAATCTGAATGGAGACTTCTGCCAGAGTTACTCAGTCTGCAGTGCGTTCATCAAGTAAGTCTGCTGTTATTGATTCTGATGATGATTTCAATACACTTGATGCACTCCCCATTTCTGCTCTCCTTACCCGCACTGCCACCCAACTCGATCATATTCCCGAGTCTCAACCAGCTGACCAAACCACTTCTCCACCTCCTTCACCAAGGTCTTCATTATTCCAACCATATCAACAAGAAGCTCCTGTTTGGAATATGCTTCAGACCCCAAGACCTTCTGAACCTACCTCACCCATTACCATTCAATATAACCCACATACCTCTGAAACAATCATTCTTGGACAATCAGAACCTGAGCCCAGACCTTCTGATCACTCTGTCCCCAGAGCATCAGAACGTCCTGCTCGTAGAACCACTGATACAGATTCCTCAACTCCTTATACTTCTGTATCCTTCCCTATCAATGTTGCTGATTCCTCACCCTCAAACAACTCTGAATCTAATCGCAAATTTGTTGAAATTGCGAAAGAAAAAGAGTCTGCCATTCCTGAGTACTACCTCACTGTACCAAGCCCTAGGAGATACCCTAGACCTAGACCAGAACGTCTAGTTGACCCAGATCATCCTATACCTGTTGTCCCTCTGAATGAAGCAGACCCTTTAGCTCAGCAAATCCAACCAGAACCAATTCAACAAGAACAAATTCAACCAGAACCAGAAAATTCAGTGTCTAACCACTCTTCGGTTAGATCACCACACCCTCAGGTTGAAACCTCTGAACCAAACCTTGAGACCCACACTTCAAACGTCCAAACCTTAGATGTCGGTTCTCCTCAAGGTGCTTTTGAGGCCAATAGCAGCAACCACTCCACTTCTCCTGAAACCAATCTCTCCATTGTTCCCTATACCTACCTCAAGCCAAACTCCCTACTTGAGTGCATCAGTGTGTTTAATCATGAAGCATGACTGATGATTCGCAATGTCCAAGGTCACACTGACCTCAGTGAGGATCCTGAATCTATTGCTGAAGAATGGAATCGTCTGAGTGATTGGCTAATTGCTCAAGTTCCTACTATGATGAGTCATCTCACTACGGAAAGGGATCAGAGGATTGAGGCTGCTAGTCAGCGTTTCAACAGAAGAGTGGCTCTGCATGAACAACAGTTGAGAGTTGAGTTACTTGAAGCTATTGAGGAAGCAAGAAGAAAGAAAGAACAAGCAGAAGAAGCTGCTCGTCAAGAGGCTGAAAGGATTGCAAATGCAAAGTCTGAAACTGAAAGGCTAGAAGCTGAAGCTGAAGCTCTCAAATGTCAAGCTCTTGCACCAGTGCTTTTCACACATGCTGACTCTCAAGCTCCTCGCTCTGCTCAGGATGTTCCCTATACTTCAAATCAGCCAAGTTCTTCCAGACTTGACATTTTGGAACAACATCTCAATTCTCATGAGACTATCCTGATGGAAATGAATCGGGCTCTTCAAGAACTTCTGCGTCGCTCTACCAAGCCTTAGTCTTTAGGATTTCCTTCATTTTTTCCTTCTTCATTATTTAACTCTTAGTTTATTGTTTTTCTATTTTTAAGATATTTACTCTATGTGTTATACTTGTTTAATTTCTTCAGTATTTGTTCATTCTGTTTTTTGTTTAATTGCGTCAATTATAACATAAGTTTATAAAACACTTTTATTTTCATGATAAAACATTAGATTACATCATACATTATTTCCTACATCTAGAATGGAGGATCCTTCCTCATTCTTCTGCATTCCCGGTGCTGCTCCGATCTCTCCTTCTCTAGGCGATCCAGCGTATACTCTATGTTGCTGAGTTTAACACTCAGCTCTTCCTTCTCCAGACTATCTTCTATAGTCTTGAGTCCTCTTTCAGCTGCTTCTTTCTCCTCCAGAAGATTCAGCTCCAGCCGGCAAAGCTCCTAAATCTCCTCCACGAAGCAGAGGAATTCTCTCAGATCTTTCTCCAGCTCTGGACCAAGGTCTTCTTCCAGTAATGTTGTCGTTAGCTCGTGTATGGTTTTTGAACCATCAGGAAGCCTAATGTTGAGGAACATGTCTTCCTCGAAGGCCTTCCTTCTGAGTTCTTCTAAGGCAACTATGTATGAAGCCATATCTGTTTATGGAATTAATCTCGTTGTGAAGTTTACTCCGTTTCTACTCGCTTTATATAAGCATTCCCGTCTCTCTGAAGTTATTGCTACTGTAGTTTCTCAAGGATAAATCCTTGGTAACTGAAGCTTCTCTTTACTCCCGTGGCCGGTGGTAAACGTTCTTCTCATGCATTAATTATTTCTTTAATTCGCTAATCTCAATAATTAATTCTCCATCTTTTCGAACTTAGTCCTTCCTTCAAGGGGAGTACCTTGTACTTCAAGCTAAGTTTTTCACACCCCAAGCTTTTTGCTTATGACAAAAAGGGGGAGTACAACTCAAGTTTTTGATGTATATGCTGATTAGTGTGATTTAATTATTTGGAGAATTTAAGAGTTCCACTGCTATGACCATAGATATGTCACTGGGCAAATACAAGTAATACATTTCACTTCTTCTGAAGTGATTTTATTTGACTCTGATACCCTGCTTGTGACTCTGAATATTTATGCGCTCTGAATATTTCATTTCATATATGTCATGCGCTTTCACTCTGAACTCCTATTTTATTTAGCTCAGAATCTAGACATTACTAACGTTTTCATTAAGTCTCAGATTCAGGGGGAGCTAAGCTCAGAATCAAGTTGTAACTTGGATTCAGAATGAGCAAAATAAACCATTCACATCAGGATAAGTCTAATTCTTTTCTCTATACTCTGAGTGAATTCAGTTTATTGTTTAAGAATTGTTCATCAAAATACTTAGTTTTTCATCATCAAAAAGGGGGAGATTGTAAGATCAAGTTTTGATCGAGTAATACAACTCTATGTTTTGATGATTACAAGTTAACATTTTAGTATGAACAATTTTGATACTCTAACGTGTTTTTCTGAGTGTTCTTTTTCAGGCTCTAACCTATATCCAATATCACACAAATCAGAAGCATTGTGCTTAAAGAGTGTCCCAAGCAACGCTTTCGCAATCTCTATGTTCAGTCTGAACAGTAGAAAAGCTTCAGAAGATCAGTATATCAAGCTCTGATGTGGACTCAGTCACTTGAAGTTCTGAAGATCCAGACGTTCTGACAACCCAGACACTCTGAAGGTTCAGATGATCTGATGGTGTAGAAGACTCTGAAGTTCCAGAAGCTGAAAAGTGGAGACTCTGAAGTCCAGAAGCAAAATGGCTCTGAAGACCATGTACTTCACTCTGAGTTCAGAATCAGAAGATACAAAGGTCAGAGGATCCATGCTTCCTTCTGACTCTGATCAACGAGCTTCACAAGTTCCAACACAAAGCATTAGTCTGATCAGAAGTCTACTAGGTTTAAGGTCAAGTCACTATCCAAAGTACAAAAGCAAATGTACTATCCTGACGACCTACCTAACATTCTCAGCCATAGCAGAAGCTGGAATTTCCAGAACTGCCCTCTAACGGTAGCATTCTCATGCAGCGTTCAAACCCTAATCCTTGGAGTATAAATAGAGGCTGAAGATTGAAAGATGCGGTTGGAAGAATCTCACACGCGCAAGCTATATTCAAACCTTCTAAGCATTCTTTCATCTCTGAATTCATTGTGTTTACTACAAGCTTTTTAGAAGCAATCTCTTTGTAAACGAATCTTAATTAAACAGTTGTTTAGTTTACCTTTAGGAGATCAAGGTTGATCGGATCCTAGAGAAGACTAAGAGAGTGAATCTTAGTGTAAGCTAAGTCAGTGTATTGTTAGTCACTTGTAGGTTTCAAGTGCAGTTGTAACATTTACCTGATTAGTGGATTGCCTTCATTCTAAGAAGGAAGAAATCACCTTAACGGGTGGACTGGATTAGCTTGAGTGATTCATCAAGTGAACCAGGATAAAATCCTTGTGTGCTTTCCTATCTCTTATCTTAAGCACTTTATTTGTTCACGAAAGATTTGATAAAATCTTAAGGTGGAAGTTTTTTTTTTCTAAAAACGTTATTCAAACCCCCCCTTTCTACCGTTCTTCATACCTTCACTATCAAAATTCCAGTCTTCCCTAGCAGAGGCTCTGAAAGATGTGTAGGCAACAAGACAAGTAACTTCTCATTTGGGCTTCCATTGCTTCAACATATGTGTGACCTTTGAGTTGTTTGGCATATTCTGAGTCTCAGGATAACCATACAGCTTGAAAAAGTAAGGTTTTATATGCCCATTCCTTCCACAGTAATGACATCTCCAAGGTGCTGTTTTGATACTCCTGACTTGTGTAATCACATGTCGAGGCAGCTGGCTAGACAACTGATAGTTAACAGGATTCTTGAATTCAGATTGTTTTGTTGCAGTAACAAAGTCCTTTGACCCCTTATGATCTTCCTTGTTTGCATCCTTATAGTTAAAACCAATCCCCTTCAAGCTCCTTATGACCCCTTACAAACATTGTAGATTTCGCAAGGAATTTTCGTCGGTTAATTAATTAATCTTGAATTAATGACAAATGTCCAATTTTACGAAATCTTGAAACTTAACCATTTTAACTCCTGGAAATAATCAATAACGCAAATCTTCGAAATATAATAATCGTCGGAAAGAGTATAAAATAAGTATCTGGAAAACTCCAAGGTAAGTTACATCAATTTAAAATATCCCAACTAAAAAGCAAAAGAAATAGTTCAATGCCCACTTGTTACTCTCAACCCGAAAGAAAAGTGAATAAAAGTCTCTCAACACCATAACCCTAATCATCTGCCTCATCGTCATCGTCATCTTCGTCTTCTTCTTCTTCATCAATGATGGGTTCATCGTCCGGTATCGGCTCATTTGTGAACTCTCTAAGCATATGATTCCTCAAGCCACGGTAGATGTCACCATCTTTCAAGAAGTAGGACTCGACTAGCAGACGGAAGAAGCTCTCAACCTTACGCTCACTCTTACTACGGTTCTTTCTAACGCATTCCTCGCCTTGCGGCTCCGGAAACTCCCCTTCTTGCACTTCAGGCTGTGGTGGCTCCTCACGCTCTACTGATGGCTCTTTCTGCCCAACCTCCATGTCTTCAGAAGGATCCAGCTCCGACACAGTCTCTCGAACAGAAGATGTCTCTGACTCTAAGTCCATTGGGGTTAGGAAACGAGGGGGTGCAAATGGTAGCTTCAACCTCCTGTTATGTTGCTAAACCTCGACACACTCTCCCTTCTTGTTGTCGCCCGGAAGTGTGGCACTGCCGACGTAAATACGACGGACCTGGAATGTACCGTGTTCGTGGTCCGAACCATCTGCCCTCCTCCCCCCCCCCCCCACAGAACAACAAGTAAACACATAAAGAGGGTTAGTTCTCATGCAAGACTCACAAATAGACACAGGTCGAACATAAGTATACAATTAACAAGAGTCTCAAAATCTTATATCTCAAGTTAGCAAACCTAAGGTTTAGTTAGACTAATGTACTCACCATTTCACACAACCACCTCAACACCTTGGCCAATCTTGATCATCCACATATGAACCCACAAGGGGACCACACAGTCAACCCAAGTCACATGGAGACCACACAGTCAATCCATAAGTTCTCATGGAGACCACACGGTCAATCCTTATCCCATGATTAAATCATGGTTATCACATGGAGACCACACAGTCGATCCACTAATTCCCCCTCGCGTGCAATGTAAGCCCCGATTTCTCGAGTGTCACACAGTAACCAATTAATCCGATTTTTGAAAAGAATTTTCTTGATCCAATTATTAATCTTTGATTAATGACAAAGGTTCATTAATTGAGAAACTCTTGAAAGATTAACCTTTACAAATCTCGCGGAGGTAAACATCATCCCAAAACTTTTGAATTAAATAAAATAAGTATGAAATATACATCTAAAACCAAAGTAAATTACATCAACTTTATTTATCCAAATGAAAGCAAAATAATTGTTCATTGCTTCCCGAACTCGGTACTCTCAACCCAAAGAGAAAATGGATGTCTCTCAACGCAAACCTATTTCTTGGCCTCTTCCTCTTTACCTTCTTCTTCTTCATTAGGAGTGTAGTCGTCATCCGGTAGTGGCTCGTCACGGAGTATCATCTCCCAAGAATGGGTCGTCGCCGTTATCTTCACGACCATCTACCCCCCCCCCCAAATAACAAATAAACAAGTAGCGCAAGGGTCAGGTCGCAAAAATAACATAATCACAAACATAACATAATACACATTAATCATTCGCTTATGGAATTAATTTTTATAACAGTTAGTCAGTTAAACTAACGCATCCTCACATCACACAACCCACCAAAACTCCTTGGCCAATCACATACATCCGCAGATGTACAATCACATGGATTCGCAATGATCCATAATCACAAGTCTCACGGTGACCGCAGTCAACCAAATCACGAGGATCCACACTGATCCACAAATATCCCTCGTGTAAGACCCGTGAAAGTTTAAGAGAAATAAACTCGGTCAATTTCTAGGTTTAGTGCTTTAATGCTCGGTTAATGTGATATTTATGGGTGTGACCTTGTATGATGAATTTTATCTAATGAAGTAATATTTTGATTACTAATATTGAAGTTGTTTTCCAAGTGTTTCATTCTTCGTTCATCGGGGGATTCGGCTGCACTACGGAAAACGGTCGAACTGACGCGTTTCGCCTCGAGCACCTTTTGTCATCGAATTACTATTTGAGTGTGAAATAAATATTTTCCTTATCATTACGATGATCCACGCGTAATTTCGAGAATTTTGACTGTAATATCGATATAGGGTCGAGAAACTCGCCCGGTAGTGTTTTCGGCTCGAAAACGAGTCGAGTTCGACTCGTAAACGAGCCAATCACGAAATTGGCCAAAAAATATCTGATCTTGGGGTTGAGTGTTCAGATGTTGAGTGTGGAGAGAAAGGCTATAGGGATAGGCTCATGAACCAAGGTCAAAATGTTAGTATCATGATTGCTTTACCATAAGTAGTGTGCATGGGAAGATAAACCAAAGCCAAAAGTGCAAGCCACCTTTCACCTAGGGAAACGTCTATCACCTAGCTTCCCATCAGATTTCTGAACCAAAGTAAAGGAAATGAGAGGACTTTAGAGAGATAAGTGAGAGAGAGTGAACATCATCTTCATCTTATCTTCATCCTTCTTACAAAAAAAAAAACTGAAATCTTCATCATCTCTAAACACCACCAAGAAATCATCTTTTGTCTTCCATTCCTTCACAAAGGAGCTAGCATTCAAGGTGAGGATCATGGTGATGGTTTCCAAATTCAAAAAGGAACTATCTTTCTCTTCATCTTTTCTAAAAACCGAGTTGATGTTGTTGTTGTGCTTGTGGTGAGCTTGTGATCTCCTTGGCTTCATGCATGTGAAAAGTGTTTTGAAAAAGGTTGAAGCTTGATGTTAGGGATTCATGCTCTTGTGTTCTGAACCTTAGATTTCGAAAATGGAGAGCCAAGGAAGAAAACTACTCATCATAAAAGCTTTTCTTGTTCAAAAGGTTGAATCTTGATGTTTCAATGTTCTCATGAAGTAAAGACTTCAAGGGATGACTTGTGAGCCTTGTTTCTCAGGCCTTGAGGGATGAAAGTTTAAGTCTTTAACCCCTTAAACCATTTCAAGTGTGGTTTCAAAACTCAAAACCCATGAACTCTTAAGACCAAGTTCATTCATGAGAAGTGCTAGACTTAGTTAAGAGTGTGTGTGATTTCTATTTGATTTTGATGAATGATGGTTGTGTGCATTGTTTGCTTGTGTGAAGGTGAAGAACACCTTGTTCATTTCATTACGAGGAGCTAAAGGCTAGGAAGGAAATCAGACTAGAGAGGTTAAGGAGAAAGCCAACGATCGAGGTAAGGGCACTTCGGGTCTTGGACTTTAGCGTGCAAAATTGCTTGCTAGGAATTGCATGAGACTTGTATGATGGTGTTGAGCATGTTAAGACATTAAAGAACTAATGGAAATGAGCTTGATATGATGCATGAACTTTATAACCATGTTAGGAAACTAAAAGGTTAAGACTTGGACAAAAAGAAATGAATGAAGCTTGCAATATTTAGAGGACCCTTGATCTGGCCGAGTAAGTTGGACAGTCTGCATTGACTTGGGCTTAACTCCTTGGATATGAGTCCAAATTGCGTGAAACCAATTTTATTTGAAAGCTAACTTTAAGGGCTACAATCTGTCAAAGTTTCGTAATTTTTGGACTGCTGGTTTAATACATTTTGCAATTTTAATTCACCCCTTTTCTGCTGCCGTGTAAGCTGGACAGTTCGTATTGTTTGGGGCATAACTCCTTGGATATGAGTCCAAATTGTGTGAAACCAATTTTATTTGAAAGATAACTGAAAGTGCTTCAATCTGTAAAACTTTCATAATTTTTGGATTGCTCTTTCAATACAGCTTTGAATTTTTATTTCACCCCTTTTCTGCTGCCGAGTAAGCTAGATAGTTCGTATTGTTTTGGGCATAACTCCTTGGATATGAGTCCAAATCGGGTGAAACCAATTTTATGTGAAAGCTAACTTAAATTACTTAAATCTGTGAAAGTTTCATAATTTTAAGATTGCTAGTTTAATACAGTTTTTAATTTTCATTCTACCATTTTCTGCTGTTTTGTTGCCCTGAATTATATGCATGATATATATGAATTTTATGAGTTAAGAATGCTTGATTGACATGAGAAATTGCTTATGAACATGATGAATGATAACATGCTTAAGTGTCTTGATGTTGAGAACATGATTACCTGTTGAGAACAAGCTTACTTGTTGAATGCATGACTACTTGTTGAATATGACATGATGGACTCTCTTAGGATGTTCATGATGAATGTAAGTCTTGAATTATGTTCCTATGATGCATGAGGTAGTATACCCTGATATTTATCGAATGATAAGCGTTTTATGGGCGATATTGATCGAATGAGATCGAATGTGGAACCTACGATGGTTGTGCTACCGTGGCGACGGATAGCTGGTGACACCTATGAGTTGGTGACCCCGATCACTCATGTTAAGGTCTGGTGGAGTCTTCATCGAATGACAGAAGATTATAACTTCGTTGTTTGACTAATTCATGGAGCATATCATTGCATTGACCGAGGGTAATGCTTGGATAGGGTACACCGAGGTGTTGGCTAATGACTGCATGGGAAGGGTCATTAGATAAGTGGCAAGTGACTGCATGGGAAGGGTCCTTGTCCCGCCTGCCTGGTATGGAGTTGGCGTTTATCCGGATCATGGTGTGCATTGAGCATTGAGCATATAGCATACGCAAACAATATAGAGACACATAGGTTCCCTTGAACGTCGTTGACGTTAGAACATTGGTTGTTGTCTTGTGGCTTGTGTTAGACGATTGAATTCCCTATAAGGTGCAACGTGTGGTTGTGGGCCTTGTGCCTTGCTTGTTGAAGTGTTTTCCTTATCTTATGCTACATCTAGAATTCCTTAGGGATGTATTAGTATGCCGTTTGGTAAGATTCTTGATAGGTGATTATATATGTGAATATGCATGCTCTTACTTGCTCGTATGTGTGCACGTCCTAATTATGGCCTTGTGCTATAAGAAGTTGACCCTTGCACCTTTTCTCTCTAATGAATGTTCGACGACGCTGCACTAAAGGATGAGCAAGAGACCGATGGACGCATGTGAGGAGACGCCGCAAGGAAATGATGTGACGACGAGCTAGCGATTCAGAGATTAGTTGTGTGGAGATTGCGGGGAGCTCGGTGGGCATATGAGCCTTTTAGTTTATTTTCCTTTTGGAGTTTATTTGGTGATTATATTCGTTGATGTAAGGGTATTTGTTATGATGGGTATTACGTATGCATTGGTTAGAGCATGTTTTGGAAAGTATTACAAAGTATTATGTTTCAAAAGAAAAAAAATATATACCTGCATTTTTATGATTTCGAAAGTTCATTAGCATGATTAATTTACTTTTGGATCACTAAGTAACCCTTGAAAATCAGGGCGTTACATTGTGGTATCATAGCATTGGTTTGGGGATACCAAGGCTTGTTGGGGAATAGGTTTGCTGTGCTAGGTTGTGTGGTCTCTGTGTTGTATGTTTCGGATGGGTATGCGTGAGCCATACCCATTGTTTGACTCATGTGTGACTTCTTAGTTGGGCTGACGCGTTTGTTATGCTTCTTATCTTGGGAAAACTAACATGTTGCTTTGCGAAGGGAAGATGATGCCTCCAAGACTGGACCTGGAGCGACAGAATACGGCTACTGTGAACAGTATGATGGAGGCCATGGCGAACTTGACGAATGTGGTAGCGCGACAAGCTGCTAATGCTACTGCACAGGTTACCACAACTGCTCAACGGATTATCGCCGAGGAAGAGCGCCTGGCACGCCAGGAGTGACAGGAGGAGGCACAAGCTCAGATTAGGGGACTCATTGATTTTGGTCGCCTTGACCCGCCTCAGTTCTTTGGAGGAGCCGACCCGGAGAAGGCGGACTTGTGGATTCAAGAGATCGAGGAGATCTTCAGGGTGTCGAGGACCCCAACCGAGACAAGGATGGATTGTGCAACTTATCTGTTGATGGGAGAAGCTGAATATTGGTGGAGAGGAACACGCATGATGATGGAATCTAACCGTGTGCCTGTGACGTGGGATGCTTTCTGCGTTGTCTTTATGGACAGGTACTTTCCGATTAGCGCAAGGGAAGAAAAGGAAGCACAATTCTTGAAGTTGTTTCAGGGGAATATGGTGGTGGCAGAGTATGCCGCTAAGCTGGAATCTTTGGCGAAGCACCATTTCCTTGCCAACCGTGTTGATGAGGCGTACCTATGCGCTAAGTTTACGAATGGGCTCCGACCTGAGATCAAAGAGTCGGTGCATCCTTTGGGGATACGTGCATTCGAACCGTTGGTGGAGAAGTGCAGGGAGATAGAAGCAATAAAGAACAAGGGGAAGGATAAGCTGTACCGAGGAGGACCGATGAGGTCCGGAAGCCAAGGCCAAGGAGGGCGCGACAAGGGGAAACGACATCAGAGGAAGCCTTACCATCGTCAACAAGAAGATGAGAAGTCTCAGGGAGGGTACATACCCATGCCTACAGCCCTAGGAAGACAAGGGAGCCAAGCCCAAAACCGTGGTGTTCAGTGCTTCAGATGTGCAGAGTTTGGGCATTTTGCCGCTGCTTGCAAGGAGGATGGACCGTTATGCTACAATTGTCACAACCCGGGACATCTTTCCAGAGACTGTAGGGCACCAAAAGTGGAGCTAGCTGTGTGCGTTACACGAGGGACTCACCCGACTATCGAAGAACGAGTGCACTTAATGGTGGGGATTGAGGCTACTGATGCTGAGGAGGAGACCTGAGGATGTGTGGCGAGGATGCAAGTTCTAACTAGCTTGAAACCTTATGTTGTTTTGTGCCCGTTTGTTCTTATGTTGCTACTTCGGGTGTTAAGTCTCTCACTACGACCTTGTCTTATCTAAGCTACTCGTGGTACTTTGAAGCAAGTGTTTTATTGAAAACCTCTTGTATATGTTCAGTGCCTTAGTGGGCATGTGATATGCTCGCGTGATTGTTTTGTGTGTTACCCTTGTAGTGTTCTGGAGGGAGATTTAGAGGAGTTCCACTAGGCCTAGAATTTCGTCTTGTGCTGGTATGTGTTGGTAAAGGAAGAGAGGAACTAGGGAATTGATTCTAGTGAGATGTTAAGGTTGTGCGATCTTCAAGTGGAAGTGTCGAAGGACGAGAGAACTCTACTAGGTTAGAGGCTTGTGATGTGCTTACGTGTAATGGATTAGGTGAAGGCAGGGCTAGGAATTAATCCTAGGAGGAGACCTCGTATGGGTATGGTTGTTCGAGTTCTATCCTTAGGAAGGTTGAAATTGGAGATTGTTCTTAGACTTGGGTAAGGATCAGAATTAGATCGAGTTCTTGTTGTTTAGGCAAATGGATCTTAGAGTTTAAGCGGATGATTTTGCTTGAGGAATTTTGAGAAGGGGAAGGATCTAAAGTTGTACCGGTTAGGGTGTTTAGAAGAGAGCTAAGTCATGTTGTGTACAAGTGGAATTCGAAGAGTTGGGACTTGAGGATGCTTGGGTTGAGATAGGAGAAGTAGATTATTGATACTCGAATAAGGATTTGAATTTTGGGAGGTTTTGATTACTGGATTATTAGTGACGAGATAGGTTTTGAATCTTTGGACTGTGTAGGTTTAGGCCGATTTAAAATATTGTTGGGGCTTATGCCAACTTGTCGGACTACTGAATTGTGAATTGAGTGAGTTGTGATGGAAGACAAGAGGATGGAGTTGCATTTTAGGATTGGAATCTCGGGTTGAGAAGTTTAGGGCTTCCGTTATAAGTAATTGGTTATAGGGGATTAAGATTTGAATACATGGGAGTTCGATGAATGGCTATAGTCGAGTGATTAATTGCGGGCAAGGGCTTATGTTTAGAAGGTTGAATGGGGAAAGTGAATATTTGAAACCTCTTTTGTTTGAGTTCGAGTTTTGGTGTAGAATCCTTTATACGACATAAGCGAATTTCGGAGTTGTCGTTCGGTGTTGTCCTTGATTGTCCGTGAAAATAGTACCTAAGTATAGAAGTTGATGACGAAGGAATTGTACAGTTGGTTGTGAGATCCTTGATTGATTAGTTCACACGATTGCCCCAAGTAAAGGGAGACTAAGTCGAGGGATTCAATGTTAGGTTGTGTGAAATCCGATGGGGAATTGTTAGAGGATGAATAGCTTAGAAGGTTCGATTTCGAGTTAAGTGTATTCCTTTGTGATGAGAGGAGTGAGGAAGATGACATTAATTGTTTATGATTGTTAAAGAGAGGAAAATGAGTGTTGCTAAGTTCTTCATGTTTAGGGAATACGATGTAGACCTAAGAAATGGATTACGCTAGAAGATTGAAGGCAAGGGGTTAGCGGAGATTTGAACTAGGGAAAGGTTAAGTCGTAGGGTTCGAGGAATCTTCCCATAAGTACGAGAGACTTAGGGTCGAGAGAAGTGTGATAAAAGACAAGGGATGGATCTTAGTTAATACCTCGAGTGCGTAGGACCATATTGTTGGTTTTTGAGGCACTAGTATCATCATTACACATAGGATCGTTGTGTAGTGGTGGATTGGGGACGTCTGTAAGATCAAGTTTTGATCTAGTAGTACAACTCTATGTTTTGATGATTACAAGTTAACCTTTTGATATGAACAATTGTGGTACTCTAACGTGTTTTTCTGAGTGTGCTATTCACAGGCTCTGACCTCAACTCAATCTCACACAAATCAGAAGCATTGTGTATAAAGAGCGACCCAAGCAACGCTTTCGCATTCACCATGTTCAGTATGAACAGTGGAAAAGCTTCAGAAGTTCTGAAGTTATACAAACTCTGATGTGGACTCAGTCACTAGAAGTTCTGAAGATCCAGAAGGTCTGATAACCAAGAAACACTGAAGGCTCAGATATTCTGATGGTGTAGAAGACTCTGAAGATCCAAAAGCTGATTAGTGAAATTCTGATGTCCAGAAGCAAGATACTCTGAAGACCATGTACTTCCCTCTGAGTTCAGAATCAGAAGAAACAATGGTCAGAGGATCTGGGCTTTCCCTCTGACTCTGATCAACCGGCTTCACAAGTTCCAACATGAAGCTTTCTCCTGATCAGAAGTCTCCTAGGTTTAAAGGTCAAGTCGCTATCCAAGTACAAAAGCAATTGTACCTTCCTGACGACCTATCTAACAGTCTCAGACACAGCAGAAGCTGGATTTTCCAGAACTGCCCTCCAACGGTAGCATTTCCCATGCAACGCTCAACCCTAATCCTTGGAGTATATAAAGAGGCTGAAGACTGAAAGAAGCGGCGAGAAGCATTCACATACGCGCAAGACAAATTCAAATTCTTCTAAGCTTTCTTTCATCTGAAATTCATTGAGTTTACTATTAGCTTTTAAGAAGCAAATCTCTTGTAAACAATTCTTTGATAAACAGTTTGTTTAGTTCCTTTAGGAGATCAAGGTTGATCGGATCCTAGAGAAGACTAAGAGAGTGAATCTTAGTGTGAGCTAAGTCAGTGTAATAGTTAGTCACTTGTAGGTTTCAAGTGCAGTTGTAACTCTTACCTGATTAGTGGATTGCCTTCATTCTAAGAAGGAAGAAATCACCTTAACGGGTGGACTGGAGTAGCTTGAGTGATTTATCAAGTGAACCAGGATAAAATCCGTGTGTGCTTTTCTATCTCTTATCTTTAGCACTTAAGTTCTCGAAAGATTTGTCAAAATCTTTAAGGTGGAAGCTTTATCTTGAAAACGTTATTCAAACCCCCCCCCCTTTCTACCGTTTTTCATACCTTCAATTGGTATCAGAGCGCAAGTTCTGATTACCACACCTAACAGTGTTCAGTGATCCGGGCCGGTGTGAAAAACAATGGCTGCCACCACCAGTGAAACTCAAAGAGATGGTTACAATGCAAAGCCTCCTATGTTCGTCGGTCAAAGGTTCGAATATTGGAAAGATAGACTGGAAAGTTTCTTTCTGGGTTTCGATGCAGATCTCTGGGATATTATTGTGGATGGCTACGAGCGTCCAGTTGATGCAGATGGCAAGAAGATCCCAAGGTCAGAGATGACTGCAGATCAAAAGAAGCTGTACTCACAACATCACAAAGCAAGAGCAATTCTTCTAAGTGCTATTTCTTATGAAGAGTACCAGAAGATTACAGATCGTGAGTTTGCAAAGGCATTTTCGAATCTCTGAAGATGTCTCATGAAGGAAACAAGAAAGTCAAAGAATCAAAGGCATTGTCTTTGATCCAAAAGTATGAATCCTTCATCATGGAGCCAAATGAGTCCATTGAAGAAATGTTCTCCAGATTTCAGTTGCTTGTAGCTGGCATACGACCTCTCAACAAGAGCTACACAACAAAAGATCATGTCATAAGGGTCATCAGGTGTCTTCCTGAAAGTTGGATGCCTTTAGTGACTTCAATAGAGCTCACGAGAGATGTTGAGAATATGAGTTTAGAAGAACTCATCAGCATTTTGAAATGCCATGAGCTGAAGCGCTCAGAGATGCAAGATCTGAGGAAAAAGTCCATAGCCTTGAAATCTAAATCTGAAAAGGCTAAGGCTGAGAAGTCAAAAGCTCTTCAAGCTGAAGAAGAGGAATCTGAAGAAGCATCAGAAGATTCTGATGAAGATGAGCTGACTCTGATCTCCAAGAGACTCAATCGCATCTGGAAGCACAGGCAGAGCAAATACAAAGGCTCTGGAAAGGCAAAAGGAAAGTCTGAATCCTTAGGTCAGAAGAAGTCCTCACTTAAGGAAGTCACATGCTTTGAGTGCAAAGAATCAGGGCACTACAAAAGTGACTGTCCAAAGTTGAAGAAGGACAAGAAGCCAAAGAAGCACTTCAAGACAAAGAAGAGTCTGATGGTGACATTTGATGAATCAGAGTCAGAGGATGTTGACTCTGATGGTGAAGTCCAATGACTCATGGCTATTGTCAAAGACAAAGAAGCAGAGTCAAAGGGAGCTGTTGACTCTGACTCAGAATCAGAAGGAGATCCTAACTCAGACGATGAAAATGAGGTATTCGCTTCTTTCTCTGTAACACCCCGATTTCGGTGGCGTCACTTTAGTAACCAAAAGTAAACTTAATGCGGAAATACGTGAATATTTTTTTTTTCGATATAATAACTAAGACAAGACTGAATTAAATAAAACCCAAATGCGAAAAGCAATAAAACTATTATACAATATATATTTACAACCCCCGCTGTAAGTACCCAACCTCGTCACGAGTAACCTCCAGTGACGGAAAGTAGTAGAAAATAACGCCCGTAGGCAAAAGGTATAATCCAAAAGAAAGGTTAGGTGTCTGCAACACTGTCCCTCAAAATAAGAATAAGTCAGCCCAGATGGCCTAAAACAAGACCTCTTAAGTCCAACCAACTCTCTGTGATTCCCGTAAAGGAACCACACAAAAAGCTATAGGTGGGAAACTACCCTGTCCCCAAAGAAAACAAATGATGTTCAGAGCTAAGACTCCACTCCTACACTAATCCCATCTCGAGGAGCTCACACCAGCACTAAAACCTACATGCTAGCATGATCGTCGTCCGAATTCGAAATCCAGAACGACCTAGTCTATGTACACCATCCGTCCTTCGCTCGCTATCGCGATGCGCTCCTGTTCCAGCATCCCAACTCTAGTTTCCCCCGAAGGGTGAACCGTCGTGAACCAGTCCGCCAAAGACATCTAACAAAGGGCGTTTGTCCGCCAAAGCACACACAGAAGACGCGAGGGTCAACTCCAAAGAATTACATAAATAATAGCACCAATAGATATAGATAAGAGAATAGCCACTTAGGCTTATAGCTAGGGATAACATCCTAGGGTTGCATATTCCATAATGAACTTAACAGCAATAATAACAATTAACATGTTCCAAATAGGATTAACAAATAACAATCACACTCGACAACTAAATCAGTATGCATGAATGCAGGATGATTAGTCAAACAACGTCTCCGACTCTCACTCGACACGTCGCCACGTATTCTAGGTAAATTAAAGTCTCTAAAAGCTTACCCTAAGGTAAAGTCGATTCTGCGACAAAAGACACTTCTTCACATCAACATAGTAACTCATGATGATCTCCGGATCATCCGACTCATCTCAATCCGATGGTCACAACTGCTCAACAAGCAAAGAGTATCACATACTCGGAAACTACCGGTTTCCCGGACTTATCCCCAGGATAGCCCAACAATTAGGCATGTCAAGTCGATCCAACCCCTTGGGTTGAACATACGGACTCGCACACGCAACTCCCACAATTAGGCATGTCGAGTCGATCCAACCCCTTGGGTTGAACATACGGACTCGCACACGCAACAAATGACAACGCCAAGTCGGTTCACTCAAAAGAGTCGAACATACGGACATTGCGCGTGTCCAATGACTATCGCCGAATCGATCCAATCCATCGGATTGAACATACGGATCCGCGCGAGTCGAAAGGTTATCGCTGAATCGATCCAATCCCTCGGATTGAACATACGGATTCACGCGAGTTAAAATGGCAATCGCTGAATCGATCCAATCCCTCTGATTGAACATACGGACTCACGCGTGCCTGAGTGACTACCGCCGAATCGATCCAATCCATCGGATTGAATATACGGATTCGCGCGTGTCGAAAAGTTGTCGCTGAATCGATCCAATCCCTCGGATTGAACATACGGATCCACGCGAGGTAAAATGGCAATCGCTGAATCGATCCAATCCCTCTGATTGAACATACGGATTCACGCGTGCCTGAGTGACTACCGCCGAATCGATCCAATCCATCGGATTGAATATACGGATTCGCGCGTGTCGAAAAGTTGTCGCTGAATCGATCCAATCCCTCGGATTGAACATACGGATTCACGCGTGCCTGAGTGACCACCGCCGAATCGATCCAATCCATCGGATTGAATATACGGATTCGCGCGTGTCAACAATTATTGCCGAATCGGCCCAACCCGTCGGGTTTGGACATACGGATTCGCGCCGCACAATCGAAGATACACCCAACAACATAGCTGCTCCAACAGCACAACCACAATAGCTGCTCCAACAGCACAACAACAAACGCTGCTCCAACAGCACCACAACATCTACATACTCAAAGCCCCTCAACTTTCTCAATGCTGGGATCCGACGACACTTCTCGTTTTCCAAAACCATGATTTGCATCCAAAGCTTCCTTCCGAGATTATTACCATTACTTAAAGATTTAGAGGTTGTTTAATGTCTTATGAGTTTTCTTTACAAAATAATTATCCTTTTAGTCTTATCGCGAATCCTATAAGTTCTCGGGATCTCCTAATCCCCAAATGACTCCAGAGAATGTCTCGATCCATACAACACCACAACAAGGCCCGAATCTCATTCGTCCTTTCAAGCTTTCTCAAAACTCTCAAAATAAAATCGGCATGACCTGCCCGCTTTTCTCACCGTTCAGAAACTCAGATTATAGTGCTAAAGCAGAATTAACTCATCATAATCAATCAACATGTCATATGTCAATATCTTAAGCAATAACCACATAGCACCTAGCATATAAGGCATGCACCACACATCCTAAATTACCCAATTAGCACTTAGCATGTCATTCACTCATCAAAAACATTCAGTAGATGCATCATCTACATTGTCAGCCGAAGCCTCAGAAAACATTTTCCAGTCACACACAATTCCAGTGCATAAACAGTAAACAATGTCGAAACATCGACCCTAAGCATTAACTAGAGATTCAGTGAGAAGCCCTTACCTTAGCCAATTTCCATACTAAGGTGCAACTCCGATCCGATTACATCTTTATTTGCATATGTTGGCTCGATTCCTCCCATTGTGTAGCTTCGATGCAAGGTGCTTCCGTTCATCGTACGAAAATCAAGTTTCTGAAACTTGTCGGCGAAGAGTCGCCAGACAAAGTTGCGGCTCACGGGGTTGACGGAGGAACTGTCGCCGGAGACATAAAGGAAGGTTGTTCCTTCATCCTTTCGCGGCCAGAAACTCAACGGCGCTGTCCGTTTCCCCAAAGAGTCGACGGTTTGCCCAGAAAGTTCAGCCGAAGGTCGACGGTGGTTGTCGGGGTCGTCGAATAAAATGACCCAAATACGACATTGAAGATAGGGTTTTGCTCTCCTCACGGCAAGGATCGTAGCAGTATCCTCTGTTTTTCCATCGGTCGCCGGAGTTGACCGGAAAGAGCTCCCGAAGGCGGCAGCGGCGCCGGTCGACGGCGACGGAACGACGATTCGGAATATGGGTTTTGTTGTGGACGTCGCAAGGGTTCCAACGGTACTAACCTCGCTGTGAACGGAGGTCCGAGTACACCGGAATCGAAGGTCAAAGTTTGCGACGTCGGCGCGTCGTTATGCTCTGTTTTCACGTCTTGCTTCCTCTGTTTTGCTCACGGTCGCTGGCACGTTTTGGGTTCGTGATGGTGGTTCAGCGGCGGTGGTCGTCCTTGTCGGTGGTGGTGAAGTAGAAGCACAATGATGATGGCGATGGCTTCACGGCCATGAAGAGAAGGAGGTGATGGTGGTTGGGTTTCCACGGTGGTGCGCGCGTTGGAGGAGAAGGAGCTCGCAGTGGCGGCAGTTCGGAGTGAAGAAGAACATGGAGGTGGTGCGGCCATGAGAAGGGGCGGGGGTGGCTGGTCTTGGTTGCTTCATGATGATGTTGTGGGTGGCCATCGGCGGTGGCTTCGTGAGGAAGAAAGAAGAAGAAGACATGATGGTGATGTGTGGGTGCTGAACATGAAGAGGAAGAAAGCACGGTGATGAGGAAGAAGAAACATGGTGTGCGTGGACAGCAAAGGAGAGGAAAATGGTGATGGTGTAGTGCTGCCACTTAATTAGGAGAAATAAGGAGAAGAAGAAGAAATGCATATGGTGATGATGATGATCGTGGCTGTGCAGCAGCAAGGAAAGAATAAAAGAAGAAGAAAAGAGTGAGAGAGATGTCGACAATGAGAGTGAGGGAGGATAAGGAGGTTTAGATATTTAGGAAAGATATTTGTAAACTGGTATAAATTGATTTAGACACTGAAGAATTTAGCTCACAAAGTTAAGAGAAAAATATATAATGGATATATAACTATACTAAAAATTATGAGGAACTTTATGAAATAGTAAAATATAAATTATGATCACTTTGAACAAATTAAAATGATCCATTAACCAAGAAATGAGTAGATATATATCAAAGATCGGATAAGGATGAATAGGTATTTATCAAAGATTGGATAAGGATGAATAGATATTTATCAAAGATTGGATAAGGATGAACAGATATTTTGAGAAGATATTTTGTGAAGATATTTTTGAGAAGATATTTTGTAAACCGGTACAGATTTGTTTAGATATCGGAGGATTTAGCTCATAGAGTTAAGATAAAAATATGAGAGTGATTTCCGATTCTTCCTACTGATTCCAAGGTATTCTAGACACGATATTCTCCCCGCTGAATCTTCTAATTCTTCAAAGAAATATCAGTATGATTTTTGGTTTTCGAGGCTTGTTTTTAATGCTATATATTGAGGTTGGCAAAACGCGGGAAAATGAAAGTTTCGCGAATCTGATTTTTCCGGCTTCATTCTCCGTGAATTCTAAGATAGGTTTTGGCGACATAAATCCAAAACTCAACAGAGGTTTCCTTGTATTTTAGGTGGCTAATGCAAAGTCGGTGTAAAAACTATTTTACCCGATAAGTTGCTTTTTGCATCGGATGTCGGAATGAAAAACTTCCTTCTGAAGAAAGATTGAAATCATCAAGAGAAATGGGTGTACGCGTGTAGAATATTCATTTGAAGCTCTGAATAGAAAAAGTCTTCATTGTCGAGTAATTCTAGGGTTTTGAAAAACCAGGGATTCGGTTTCGGCAAACTTCCGATGATTGGAATCGGACGTTCGTAGATCCTAGAGTTTCGCCTCGAAATGATTGTGATATATGGAAAAAGAGAAGTTCTAATATTTCTCTAAAGATTTTTGGACTAAATTCCTACAGTGTTCCAAAGCTGGAAGTTTGTTGGAAATTATATTCCTATAGTGTTCCAAAGCTGGAACATAGTTTTGTTTCCTAAGGTTCTTGTCCTAGGTTTTAAATGCGAATATTAGTCGTGCTATAACTTAAATCGACTTCGATACAATCCTTTGACTTTTCCTGAACTTTCCCCTTCATAAATTTATTTCATTTAATAAACTTTCGTTCAGGTTTCCCTTCACATTACATCAACCCTAATCGTAAATGGAAATCTCTTCCACTGATCCTAAGCTTAAAATCTCGGGTCTTACATTCTCTACCTCTGAACTGAAACATGCATTGTCTGATATCATGGATAAGTATAACTCCTTATTGTCTAAGCATAAGAAGCTGAAAAAGGACTTATCTGCTGTTTCCAAGACTCCTTCTGAACATGAGAAAATTATTTCTGATTTGAAAAATGATAATCATGCTTTGATCAGTTCTAACTCTGTGCTTGTGATGCCTCTGATTGTAGAAATGAGTCTAAGTATGAAAAGTCTTTTCAAAGATTCCTAGCTAAAAGCGTGGATAGAAGCTTAATGGCTTCAATGATCTATGGCGTAAGCAGAAATGGAATGCATGGCATTGGCTATTCTAAACCAATTAGAAATGAGCCCTCTGTGTCTAAAGCTAAATCCTTGTATGAATGCTTTGTTCCCTCTGGTACCATATTGCCTGATCCTTTACCTGCTAAAGTTGCTAAAAACCCTCTTAAAAAGGGATCCTTCTCTATGTCTAAATATCATGCAAATATTCCTTTAAAATATCATGTTGAGACACCCAAGGTGATCAGAACCTCTGGGGTAACTATCAAGAAAGGACCCAGAAAGTGGGTACCTAAGGACAAGATTATCTATGTTGCAGATATCCTTGATAGCTCCACTGAAACACCAATCATGGTATCTGGACAGTGGATGCTCGCGTCACATGACGGGAGAAAGGCGTATGTTCCAAGAGCTAAAACTTAAGCCTGGAGGCGAAGTTGGCTTTGGAGGAAATGAAAAGGGTAAAATTGTTGGTACTTGTACTATTTGTGTAGATAGTAGTCCATGCATTGATAATGTGTTATTGGTAGACGGCTTAACACATAACTTATTGTCTATAAGTCAATTAGCTGACAAGGGTTATGATGTTATATTCAATCAAAAGTCCTGCCGGGCTGTAAGTCAAATCGATGGCTCTGTTCTGTTTAACAGCAAGAGGAAGAACAACATTTATAAGATCAGATTATCTGAGTTGGAGGCTCAGAATGTGAAGTGCCTTCTGTCTGTTAATGAAGAGCAGTGGGTATGGCATAGACGGTTAGGGCATGCCAGTATGAGAAAGATTTCTCAGCTGAGCAAGCTAAACCTTGTCAGGGGCTTAGCCAATCTGAAGTTTGCTTCAGACGCTCTTTGTGAAGCATGTCAGAAAGGCAAATTCACAAAAGTCCCTTTCAAGGCAAAGAATGTTGTCTCAACCTCAAGGCCGTTGGAACTTCTGCATATCGACCTTTTTGGACCAGTGAAAACTGAGTCTATAGGTGGCAAGAGATATGGGATGGTTATCGTTGATGACTATATCCGCTGGACATGGGTAAAGTTTCTAACCCGCAAGGATGAGTCTCATGCTGTGTTCTCTACCTTCATTGCCCAAGTGCAAAACGAGAAGGCTTGTAGGATTGTGCGTGTCAGAAGTGACCATGGTGGAAAGTTTGAGAATGACAAGTTTGAGAGTCTGTTTGATTCCTATGGAATTGCACATGATTTCTCTTGTCCCAGAACTCCTCAACAAAATGGTGTTGTTGAGAGGAAGAACAGAACTCTTCAGGAGATGGCTAGAACCATGCTCCAAGAAACTGGCATGGCTAAGCACTTTTGGGCAGAGGCAGTAAATACAGCATGTTACATTCAGAACAGAATCTCTGTGAGACCAATTCTGAATAAGACTCCCTATGAATTGTGGAAGAACATAAAACCCAACATTTCTTATTTTCATCCTTTTGGCTGTGTTTGTTATGTTCTCAATACTAAGGATAGATTGCATAAATTTGATGCTAAATCTTCTAAATGTCTATTACTTGGTTATTCTGAGAGATCTAAAGGTTTTAGATTTTATAATACTGATGCTAAGACTATTGAAGAATCTATTCATGTTAGATTTGACGATAAGCTTGACTCTGACCAGTCAAAGCTAGTTGAGAAGTTTGCAGATTTAAGCATTAATGTTTCTGACAAAGGCAAAGCTCCAGAGGAAGCTGAGCCAGAGGAAGATGAACCAGAGGAAGAAGCTGGTCCCTCTAACTCACAAACTCTGAAGAAGAGCAGAATCACTGCAGCTCACCCTAAGGAATTGATTCTGGGCAACAAAGACGAACCAGTCAGAACCAGATCAGCCTTCAGACCCTCTGAAGAGACCTTGCTCAGTCTGAAAGGATTGGTGTCCTTAATTGAACCCAAGTCCATAGATGAAGCTCTTCAGGACAAGGATTGGATTCTGGCCATGGAAGAAGAATTGAATCAATTCTCCAAGAACGATGTTTGGAGCTTAGTGAAGAAGCCTGAGAGTGTCCATGTAATTGGAACAAAATGGGTATTCAGAAACAAGCTGAATGAGAAAGGAGATGTAGTCAGAAACAAGGCAAGGCTAGTTGCTCAAGGCTACAGCCAGCAGGAAGGAATAGACTACACTGAAACATTTGCTCCAGTAGCAAGACTGGAGGCAATCAGACTGTTGATCTCTTTCTCAGTGAATCACAACATAGTTCTACATCAGATGGACGTGAAGAGTGCCTTCCTAAATGGTTATATTTCAGAGGAAGTCTATGTTCATCAACCCCCAGGTTTTGAAGATGAGAAGAAGCCAGACCATGTGTTCAAATTGAAGAAGTCACTCTATGGTCTGAAGCAAGCTCCCAGAGTATGGTTTGAGAGACTCAGCTCATTCCTTCTGGAGAATGAGTTTGTAAGGGGTAAAGTAGATACAACTCTTTTTTGCAAGACTTATAAAGATGATATCTTAATTGTGCAAATTTATGTTGATGATATTATATTTGGTTCTGCTAATCAATCTCTATGCAAAGAATTTTCTAAGATGATGCAGGCTGAATTTGAGATGAGTATGATGGGAGAATTAAAGTACTTTCTGGGAATACAAGTTGATCAAACACCAGAAGGAACATATATCCATCAGAGCAAGTACACTAAAAAACTTCTGAAGAAGTTCAATATGCTGGAATCTACAGTGGCCAAGACTCCAATGCATCCTACATGCATTCTGGAGAAAGAAGATAAAAGTGGTAAAGTATGTCAGAAACTCTATCGTGGAATGATAGGTTCACTTCTATACTTAACTGCATCTAGGCCAGACATACTATTTAGTGTTCATTTATGTGCTCGTTTCCAATCAGATCCAAGGGAAACCCACTTAACTGCTGTTAAGAGGATCCTAAGGTATCTGAAAGGCACCACTAACCTTGGCTTGATGTATAAGAAAACATCAGAGTATAACCTTTCAGGTTATTGTGATGCTGATTATGCTGGAGATAGAACAGAGAGAAAAAGTACTTCTGGAAATTGTCAATTTCTGGGAAGCAATCTAGTCTCATGGGCAAGCAAGAGGCAATCAACCATTGCACTATCAACTGCAGAGGCAGAATATATCTCAGCAGCAATATGCAGCACTCAGATGCTCTGGATGAAACACCAGCTGGAGGATTATCAGATCCTTGAAAGCAATATCCCAATCTATTGTGATAACACTGCTGCAATCTCATTGAGTAAGAATCCTATCTTGCATTCAAGGGAAAAGCACATTGAGGTAAAGTATCACTTTATTAGAGATTATGTACAGAAGGGCGTACTTCTTCTGAAGTTTGTTGATACTGACCATCAATGGGCAGATATCTTTACAAAGCCCTTAGCAGAGGATAGATTTAATTTTATTCTGAAAAATCTGAACATGGACTTTTGTCCAGAGTGAAGATGGATCAGAACCTCTGACTATGATACTTCTTGATCAGAAGATGTCTAGTCCAGAAGGTAACTCAATCAGAGTGTGTGTACCCATTGGTACTGACTCTGAAGCTGAGACAGCAACACGTGTGTCAGTATTTCTGATGCATAGTTCCTTGTGCCCGTGTGACAGTCTGTCATGTTGCGTGTAGATGTGCTTCTCTCCTGTGTGTGATATGTGTATTTACTGTTACTATCTATCTTTAATTTTCAACCGTTGATTTTAAATTGCTTTTTGAATCAACAACGGTTATTTGTCAAAACCCACTATACACACACGATCTCCTTCACTTTCGGTTTTTACTCTCTCTCTCTTCTGCTATTTCAAAACCGCTTACCCTCGATTTCTCTCTCGATCTCTCTTCATCTTTCAACCTTCATCTTCTACCTAAACCTTCAACCGCTCCAAAAATGGTGAGTCAAACCAGAAGAGCTACTGCAGATGCAACCTAGTTCCCTCATATGGTAGTTGGTCTAGCAACAGGTCAAAGGGGTCCTGAGAATCCGAATCAAGATCAAGGTCAAGCTCAAGAGCAGATTATTCCGATTGCAGAACGGGGCTGTGCCGTTCACTGCGTATATGCTCCTGAGGAACTTCAAGTACTGGCAGAATGGAGATTCGACCTCGACAACCTTGCTACAAATGGGTATGATCTTCGTCCTGAAGTCCAAGCTCAAGGTTGGGGAAATTACTTCAACAGGCTTTGAGGACCGGTGTATGACAAACTGATCAAGGAATTCTGGAAGCACGCCGACTGCGATGATACTCAGGTGGTATCTCACATTCTTGGAAGGAAGATCATCATTACAGAGAAGTCTTTCGTGAATCTGCTGGGTGCAGAAACTGCTCTAGGGTATCGTTTCCAATTCACTGAATCGAAGCTGAAACCCAAGACGAAGGATGAGACCAACAAGGCCCTGTACACCAATTACAAACCGGGCAAGACTAATTACAAAGTGATGGACCTTCATCCCAAGCTCAGGATCTGGCACAAGATTTTGCACAACTGCATACACCAGAGACCAAAGGGCAGTTCCCCAGACTACATCAACTTCAACCAGAAGGCGATGTTGTTCTTCATCCAAGACAAGAAGAAGATCTGCCTTCCCTACTTCCTGTTCTCCTACTTGAAGGAGTGTATCCGGAAGTCTCGTACCACTGCCTCCATCAAGTCAGCAATCAAGTATATTCCCTTTGGGAGACTGTTGTCTGATCTCTTCATTGAGAGTGGCCTCATTCAAGATCTGGTAAATGCTGGATGCACAGAGGATCTGACCACCATTGTCAGTGATGTCTTCACTGCGAATTCTCTAAAGAAAATGGGCCTAGTCAAGAAGAAGATTGCTCCTGCCCATGAAGACACATCTTCTGAAATCAGAAGTAGAAGGGTGCCTCTGAATGACTACCCTCTGTGGACACAGGCAGACAATCCTGAAGCCATTAGGTGCTATGTTGAAGACCTAAGGGCTCAAGGCTATGAAATTGATCTCGATGAATTCTTCAGCAGACTACCGCCAGCTCCAGAGTTTCCTTCTCCTATCAAGAAGAAAGTTCAGAGGAAGATGATCCTAGAAGAATCTTCTGAGGAATCAGATGTCCCTCTGACCAAAGGGAAGAAGGCTGGTCAATCCAAGAGAAAACATGATGAAACCAGCAAGCCAGATGATGGTGATGATGGTGATAATGAGGATGGTCCTCCTTCTCCTAAGAAGAAGAAGAAGCAGGTCAGAATTGTGGTGAAGCCTACTCGGGTGGAACCAGCTGCTGAAGTGATCAGAAGGATTGAAACTCCTGCCAGAGTGACAAGATCATCAGCACAATCAAGTAAGTCTACAGTTGCTTCTGATGATGATTTGAATTTATTTGATGCACTCCCCATATCAGCCATTCTCAAACAATCTTCAAATCCACTCACTCCTATTCCTGAGTCCCAACCAGCTGCACAAACCACCTCTCCTCCACATTCCCCAAGGTCTTCATTTTTTCAACCTTCTCCTACTGAAGCACCTCTCTGGAATTTGCTCCAGAACCAACCCTCTAGGCCAGATGAACCAACCTCTCCCATTACCATCCAGTACAACCCATTAACTTCTGAACCCATCATCCATGAGCAACCAGAGCCTAACCAAACAGAACCTGGACCCAGAACCTCTGATCACTCTGTCCCAAGAGCATCAGAACGTCTGGCTCCCAGAACCACGGATACAGACTCTTCCACAGCCCTTACACCTGTATCCTTCCCAACAAATGTTGCTGACTCTTCTCCTTCCAACAACTCTGAATCCCTTTGAAAATTCATGGAAGTTAGAAAAGAAAAGGTGTCTACCTTAGAAGAATATTACCTCACTTGTCTAAGCCCTAGGAGATATCCTGGCCCTAGACCTGAACGTCTAGTTGACCCAGATGAACCTATCTTGGCCAATCCTTTACATGAGGCAGACCCTTTGGCTCAACAAGCTCACCCTGCCCCTAACCAACAAGAGCCTGTTCAACCAGAACCTGAATCAGAACAATCTGTGTCTAACCACTCCTCAGTTAGATCACCCCATCCTCTGGTTGAAACTTCAGAACCTCACCTTGGAACCTCTGAACCAAATGCTCAAATGTTTAACATTGGCTCTCCACAAGGTGCCTCTGAAGCTCACAGCAGCAATCACCCAGCCTCTCCTGAAACCAACCTCTCTATAATTCCTTACACTCACCTCCGACCCACATCTCTCTTTGAGTGCATCAATATTTTCTATCATGAAGCCTCATTGATGCTACGCAATGTGCAAGGTCAGACTGACCTAAGCGAGAATGCTGAACATGTGGCTGAAGAGTGGAACAATCTGAGCACTTGGCTAGTGGCTCAAGTTCCAGTTATGATGCAGCTCCTGCATGCAGAGGGAAGTCAGAGGATCGAGGCTGCAAAGCAAAGGTTTGCTATAAGGGTGGCTCTTCATGAACAAGAACAGAGACATAAGCTACTTGAAGCTATTGAAGAGGCCAAAAGAAAGAAAGAACAAGCAGAAGAAGAAGCTGCACGTCAAGCAGCAGCTCAAGCTGAACAAGCCAGATTAGAGACAGAACGACTTGAAGCTGAGGCTGAAGCTCTTAGATGCCAAGCACTTGCACCCGTAGTTTTTACTCCTGCTGCTTCTGCTTCCACTCCAGCTCCTCACGCTGCTCAGAATGTTCCTTCTAGTTCTACACAGCCAAACTCGTCCAGACTCGACATTGTGGAACAACGTCTTGACGCTCATGAGTCTCTGCTGATTGAAATGAAGCAAATGATGATGGAACTTCTGCGTCGATCTGATAAACCCTAGCTTTAGGATCTCTTCGTTTTGATTTCTTTTTCTTTATCTGTGTTTTATTTCGTTAACCTCTGGCTCTTTCTTGTTAATCTTTACTTTGCTCGTTTGTGATTATCTATGCATATATATATATATATATATATATATCTGACATTATGTTTGCAATTTTTTTTTATTATTATTCATCATAACCGCTTTTACATCATACATTTTCTTTCTTTTTCCTAAAATCCTAGAATGGAGGATCCCTCCTCATTCTTCTGCACTCCTGGCGCTGCTCTGACCTCTCCTTCTCCAGACGCTCCAGTGCATACTGGATGTTGTTGAGCCTGTCTTTTAGCTCATCCCTTTCCAGAATCTCTTCTGCAGTCTTGAGCTTCTTTTCCAAGATCTCTTTTTCTTCCAGCAGCTTTAGTTCAAGCTGGCTGAGTTCTTGCACCTCCTCCACGAAGGCGAGAAATTCCCTCAAGTCTCTCTTCAACTCTGGACGCAGGTCCTCCTCCAGCAATGTCTGTGTTAGCACTGCGATGGTTGTTGTACCCTCTGGATGCCTAATGTTGAGAAACAAGTCCTCCTCAAAGGCTCTCTTTCTCAGCTCCTCTAATGCGATCATGTCTGACGCCATTTTTCTCTGGTATGATGTTGTGAAGCTTACCCCTCTCTCCAACGCTTTATATAGGCTTCACTTTCTCTCTGAAAGTTAATGCTCCTACAGTTTCTCGAGGTTAAGTTCTTGGTAACTGACCCTCCTCTTTACTCCCTTGGCCGGTGGTAAACGTTCTTATTTGCATTAACTCTTCTATTTATTTCGCCTAACTCTGATCCATGCATCGTTTTCATTTTCTTTAAACTTAGACCTTCTCTAAGGGGGAGTACCTTGTACTTCAAGCTAAGTTTTTCACACCCCAAGCTTTTTGCTTATGACAAAAAGGGGGAGTAAACCCAGTTTTTGATGTGTAAGATGTGTTAGTGTGATTTATTTTTCTTTTGGAGAATTTAAGAGTTCCACCTTTATGACCATAGATGTGTCACTAGGCAAATACAAGGAATACATTTCACTTCTTCTGAAGTGATTCTAATTTGACTCTGATACCCAAGACTCTGATACCTTGTCCGTGACTCTGATTACTTATGCGCTCTGATTACTCTATTTTCATCTATGTCATAAGTTTTTCACTCTGAACTCTTATATCATTTAGCTCAGAATCTAGACTTTACTAATGTTTTCATCAAGTATTAGATTCAGGGGGAGCTAAGCTCAGAATCAAGCAGTGACTTGAATTCAGAATGAGCAAGATAAACTATTCACATCAGGATAAGTCTTGTTCTATATCTCTAAACTCTGAGTGAATTCAGTTTAATGTTTAAGAATTGTTCATCAAAAATCTTAGTTTTGTCATCATCAAAAAGGGGGAGATTGTAAGATCAAGTTTTGATCTAGTAGTACAACTCTATGCTTTGATGATTACAAGTTAACCTTTTGATATGAACAATTGTGGTACTCTAACGTGTTTTTCTGAGTGTGCTATTCACAGGCTCTGACCTCAACTCAATCTCACACAAATCAGAAGCACTGTGTATAAAGAGCGACCCAAGCAACGCTTTCGCATTCACCATGTTCAGTATGAACAGTGGAAAAGCTTCAGAAGTTCTGAAGTTATACAAACTCTGATGTGGACTCAGTCACTAGAAGTTCTGAAGATCCAGAAGGTCTGATAACCAAGAAACACTGAAGGCTCAGATATTCTGATGGTGTAGAAGACTCTGAAGATCCAGAAGCTGATTAGTGAAATTCTGATGTCCAGAAGCAAGATACTCTGAAGACCATGTACTTCCCTCTGAGTTCAGAATCAGAAGAAACAATGGTCAGAGGATCTGGGCTTTCCCTCTGACTCTGATCAACCGGCTTCACAAGTTCCAACATGAAGCTTTCTCCTGATCAGAAGTCTCCTAGGTTTAAAGGTCAAGTCGCTATCCAAGTACAAAAGCAACTGTACCTTCCTGACGACCTACCTAACAGTCTCAGACATAGCAGAAGCTGGATTTTCCAGAACTGCCCTCCAACGGTAGCATTTCCCATGCAACGCTCAACCCTAATCCTTGGAGTATATAAAGAGGCTGAAGACTGAAAGAAGCGGCGAGAAGCATTCACATACGCGCAAGACAAATTCAAATTCTTCTAAGCTTTCTTTCATCTGAAATTCATTGAGTTTACTATTAGCTTTTTAGAAGCAAATCTCTTGTAAACAATTCTTTGATAAACAGTTTGTTTAGTTCCTTTAGGAGATCAAGGTTGATCGGATCCTAGAGAAGACTAAGAGAGTGAATCTTAGTGTGAGCTAAGTCAGTGTAATAGTTAGTCACTTGTAGGTTTCAAGTGCAGTTGTAACTCTTACCTGATTAGTGGATTGCCTTCATTCTAAGAAGGAAGAAATCACCTTAACGGGTGGACTGGAGTAGCTTGAGTGATT
Source organism: Lotus japonicus (assembly GCF_012489685.1). Classification (NCBI taxonomy): domain Eukaryota; kingdom Viridiplantae; phylum Streptophyta; class Magnoliopsida; order Fabales; family Fabaceae; genus Lotus; species Lotus japonicus. The sequence goes on from NC_080042.1 coordinate 40,605,072, forward strand.
TATCAAGTGAACCAGGATAAAATCCTTGTGTGCTTTTCTATCTCTTATCTTTAGCACTTAAGTTCTCGAAAGATTTGTCAAAATCTTTAAGGTGGAAGCTTTATCTTGAAAACGTTATTCAAACCCCCCCCTTTCTACCGTTTTTCATACCTTCAACGTCAAGGTTGTCCGCCAATCAACTTTGTGCCGAACTGTGTGGGTTGTGAGCCGAACTGTGTGGGCTAAGTGCCGGACTGAACCGCCCGGTAGTGTTTTCGGCCCGAAAACGAGTCGAGTTCGACTCGTAAACGAGCCAATCACGAAATTGGCCAGAAAATATCTGATCTTGGGGTTGAGTGTTCAGATGTTGAGTGTGGAGAGAAAGGCTATAGGGATAGGCTCATGAACCAAGGTCAAAATGTTAGTATCATGATTGCTTTACCATAAGTAGTGTGCATGGGAAGATAAACCAAAGCCAAAAGTGCAAGCCACCTTTCACCTAGGGAAACGTCCATCACCTAGCTACCCATCAGATTTCTGAACCAAAGTAAAGGAAATGAGAGGGCTTTAGAGAGATACGTGAGAGAGAGTGAACATCATCTTCATCTTATCTTCATCCTTCTTACAAAAAAAAAAAAAACTGAAATCTTCATCATCTCTAAACACCACCAAGAAATCATCTTTTGTCTTCCATTCCTTCACAAAGGAGCTAGCATTCAAGGTGAGGATCATGGTGATGGTTTCCAAATTCAAAAAGGAACTATCTTTCTCTTCATCTTTTTTAAAAACCGAGTTGATGTTGTTGTTGTGCTTGTGGTGTGCTTGTGATCTCCTTGACTTCATGCATGTGAAAAGTGTTTTGAACAAGGTTGAAGCTTGATGTTAGGGATTCATGCTCTTGTGTTCTGAACCTTAGATTTCGAAAATGGAGAGCCAAGGAAGAAAACTACTCATCATAAAACCTTTTCTTGTTCAAAAGGTTAAATCTTGATGTTTCAATGTTCTCATGAAGTAAAGACTTCAAGGGATGACTTGTGAGCCTTGTTTCTCAGGCCTTGAGGGATGAAAGTTTAAGTCTTTAACCCCTAAAACCATTTCAAGTGTGGTTTCAAAACTCAAAACCCATGAACTCTTAAGACCAAGTTCATTCATGAGAAGTGCTAGACTTAGTTAAGAGTGTGTGTGATTTCTATTTGATTTTGATGAATGATGGTTGTGTGCATTGTGTGCTTGTGTGAAGGTTAAGAACACCTTGTTCATTTCATTACGAGGAGCTAAAGGCTAGGAAGGAAATCAGAGTAGAGAGGTTAAGGAGAAAGCCAACGATCGAGGTAAGGGCACTTCGGGTCTTGGACTTTAGCGTGCAAAATTGCTTGCAAGGAATTGCTTGAGACTTGTATGATGGTGTTGAGCATGTTAAGACATTAAAGAACTAATGGAAATGAGCTTGATATGATGCATGAACTTTATAACCATGTTAGGAAACTAAAAGGTTAAGACTTGGACAAAAAGAAATGAATGAAGCTTGCAATATTTAGAGGACCCTTGATCTGGCCGAGTAAGTTGGACAGTCTGCATTGACTTGGGCTTAACTCCTTGGATATGAGTCCAAATTGCGTGAAACCAATTTTATTTGAAAGCTAACTATAAGGGCTTCAATCGGTCAAAGTTTCGTAACTTTTGGACTGCTGTTTTAATACAGTTTGCAATTTTATTTCACCCCTTTTCTGCTGCCGTGTAAGCTGGACAGTTCGTATTGTTTGGGGCATAACTCCTTGGGTATGAGTCCAAATTGTGTGAAACCAATTTTATTTAAAAGAAAACTGAAAGGGCTTCAATCTGTAAAAGTTTCATAATTTTTGGATTGCTTTTTCAATACAGTTTTGAATTTTTATTTCACCCCTTTTCTGCTGCCGAGTGAGCTAGATAGTTCGTATTGTTTTTGGCATAACTCCTTGGATATGAGTCCAAATCGGGTGAAACCAATTTTATGTGAAAGCTAACTTAAATTCCTTATATATGTGAAAGTTTCATAATTTTAAGATTGCTAGTTTAATACAGTTTTCAATTTTAATTCTACCATTTTCTGCTGTTTTGTTGCCCTGAATTATATGCATGATATACACGAATTTTATGAGTTAAGAATGCTTGATTGACATGAGAAATTGCTTATGAACATGATGAATGATAACATGCTTAAGTGTCTTGATGTTGAGAACATGATTACTTGTTGAGAACAAGCTTACTTGTTGAATGAATGACTACTTGTTGAATATGACATCATGGACTCTCTTAGGATGTTAATGATGAATGTAAGTCTTCAATTATGTTCCTATGATGCATGATATAGTATGCCCTGATATTTATCGAATGATAAGCGTTTTATGGGCGATATTGATCGAATGAGATCGAATGTGGAACCTACGATGGTTGGGCTACCGTGGCGACGGATAGCTGGTGACACCTATGAGTTGGTGACCCCGATCACTCATGTTAAGGTGTGGTGGAGTCGTCATCGAACGACAGAAGATTATAACTTCGTTGTTTGACTAATTCATGGAGCATATCATTGCATTGACCGAGGGTACCGCTTGGATAGGGTACACCGAGGTGTTGGCTAATGACTGCATGGGAAGGGTCATTAGATAAGTGGCAAGTGACTGCATGGGAAGGGTCCTTGTCCCGCCTGCCTGGTATGGAGTTGGCGTTTATCCGGATCATGGTGTGCATTGAACATTGAGCATATAGCATACGCTAACAATATAGAGACACATAGGTTCCCTTGAACGTCGTTGACGTAAGAACATCAGTTGTTGTCTTGTGGCTTGTGTTAGACGATTGAAATCCCTATAAGGTGCAACGTGTGGTTGTGGGCCTTGTGCCTTGCTTGTTGAAGTGTTTTCCTTATCTTATGCTACATCTAGAATTCCTTAGGGATGTATTAGTATGTCGTTTGGTAAGATTCTTGATAGGTGATTATATATGTGAATATGCATGCTCTTACTTGCCCGTATGTGTGCACGTCCTAATTATGGCCTTGTGGTATAAGAAGTTGACCCTTGCACCTTTTCTCTCTAATGAATGTTCGACGACGCCGCTCTAAAGGATGAGCAAGAGACCGATGGACGCATGTGAGGAGACGCTGCAAGGAAATGATGTGACAACGAGCTAGCGATTCAGAGATTAGTTGTGTGGAGATTGCGGGGAGCTCGGTGGGCATATGAGCCTTTTAGTTTATTTTCCTTTTGGAGTTTATTTTGTGATTATATTCGTTGATGTAAGGGTATTTATTATGATGGGTATTATGTATGCATTGGTTAGAGCATGTTTTGGAAAGTATTACAAAGTATTATGTTTCAAAAGAAAAACAAAATATACCTGCATTTTTATGATTTCGAAAGTTCATTAGCATGATTAATTTACTTTTGGATCACTAAGTAACCCTTGAAAATCAGGGCGTCACACCTCGCGTGCAAGCTACCATTTTTCTCTAACGGCACCATCCTTCTCATGGTACATAGTCTCACCTAGACCTATGTTCCATTATTTCTCGTTTACTTGCAAGAGAGTTAAATCTCATTCTTTTTATATTAAGGCTCTAAAGTCAATCCTAGAGTTTTATTATGCTCTTCACACAACAATATCAACAGTACAACAATCACAGGGGACAAAGGGGATTACAGCTAGGTGAGCGACCCTTTGAACCGTTAATCAAATAGAAATACCTGTAAATTAAATATTCAAGACATGACATTTCATTCCAAATAGAGTCCAACATGTTATTTGCATATATTACAATTTCTCAATAAAAATTTCAGCACCACAGCATGTAACATAACATGATAACAGAAGCAAGAAATTCAGCCAGAAATTTCCCCAAGAGGGCCACGGCCGAAACAACAACAACACAGAATTCTCTAACAATTTAATTTTTCTCATATATGAATTCTTAGGCCATTTTCCAGCAATCATAAATCACATAACTCATCACCAAAAATTCAGATTTAGCAACTACGATCATATTACACAAATCTCATGGCAAACTGCCAATTTCTTGACATAATTTCATATGATTATAAGAGAGGATTAAGATAGACTACGACATCATGACCTACATCAAACATAGCATTGAGAACATAACCAGACCTAGCATTGTATGAAAGATTTCCAGCAAGCACATCATGTCCAAAACCTCATGGAAAACCTTCTAAATCACAACATAATATAAGGCAAATCATAGCAAGAATTCCTAGGTAACCTACCCCTCCTAGGACCAGCCCTTACTGTAACACCCCGATTTCGGTGGCGTCACTTTAGTAACCAAAATAAACTTAATGCGGAAAAACGTGAATATTTTTTTTTTTCGATAATAACTAAGACAAGACTGAATTAAATAAAACCCAACAATAACAATAATCAGAACTAATATACAATATATAAAGAGCCCCCGCTGTAGTAGTAACCTCGTCACGAGTAAACCTCCAGTGACGGAAAGAAAAGTGTAACGCCCGAAGGCAAAAGGTACAATCCACAAGAAAGGTCAAGTGTCCGCAACACCATCCCTCAAAACTGAGAATAAGCTGGCCCATCGGCCTGAAGCAAGACCTCCTAAGTCCAACCAACTCTCTGTGATTCTCGTAAAGAACCACACAAAAAGCTATAGGTGGGAAACTACCCTGTCCCCAAAGAACACAAATGATGTTCAGAGCTAAGACTCTACTCCTACACTAATCCCATCTCGAGGAGCTCACACCAGCACTAAAACCTACATGCTAGCATGATCGTCGCCCGAATCTGAATCCAGAACGACCTAGTCTATGTACACCATCCGTCCTCCTCTCGCTACCGCGATACGCTCCAGTTCCCGCATCTCAACCCTAGTTCCTCCCGAAGGATGAACCATCATGAATCAGCCCGCCAAAGACATCTGACAAAGGGCGTTTGTTCGCCAAAGCACACACAGAAGACGCGAGGGTCAACTCCAAAGAATTATGTAAATAATAGCACCAATAAATATAAATAAGATAATAGCCACTTAGGCTTATAACTAGGGATAACATCCTAGGGTTGCATATTTCCACAAAGAATATAACGACTGTAAATCACAGTTAACATGCATCAAGTAGAACTAACAAGTATCAAACACACTCATCAACTATGTCAGTATGCATGTTGCATGAAATGATATGCAGGTTAACCCAGTCAACCAATATGCAATCCGGAACGGATGGGCATCAAACGGATCAATCCTAGCACCAGCAACGGTGGGACCATTTCTGCCCGCGTGCCTCTTACACCACACAAAGGTAGCCAGATCAGCCGTAACCCGTAGGTCTGCCATTTCGGTCTGCTACAAGAGACGTTTACAAACGCTCTTTCACGGAAATCCGGGTCTTATGACTATTTTGGAATCCGACGAGGTCCAGAGTACGTCCTGTGTTAATACCCCATTAATGTTGCATGAATGCAGGATGATTAGTCAACCAACGTCTCCGATCTCACTCGACACGTCGCCACGTGTTCTAGGTAAATTAAAGTTTCTAAAAGCTTACCCTAAGGTAAAGTCGATTCTGCGACAAAATACAATAATCATAAAATGAGTGCAACCACTCACGATGACTCTTCGGGTCATCAATGCTCTCACGAAGTCTCACGCTTCAGTGAAGTTTCATGCTCTCACAAGGTCTCACGCCTCAGTGGAGTTCCATGCTTTCCACAAGGTCTCACGCCTCAGTGGAGTATCCCGCATTCACAAGGTCTCACGCCTCAGTGAAGCTTCATGCCGTTCACGAGGTCTCACGCCTCAGTGAAGGTCCATGCTTTCCACAAGGTCTCACGCCTCAGTGGAGTATCACGCATTGACAAGGTCTCACGCCTCAGTGAAGCTTCTCGGCTCATCCCTTGGATGGCTAACAAACTGCTCAACGAGCGAAGGAGTACCAACATACTCAGAACTTACCAAACTCCTCAACACTTGGATCCGACGACACTCCTCGTTTTTCCAAAACTATGACTTGACTTCCAATGCCTTCCTTCGAGGTTGTTATCATTACTTAAAGATTTTGAGGTTATTTAAGGTCTTATGAATTTTCTTTATAAAATAGATTCCATTTCGTCTTATCGCAAGTCTTATACATTTGCAGGATCTCCCAATCCCAAGTCGCTTCCAGATGATGTCTCGATCCACTAAACAAAATTAAGGCCCGAACCTCGTTCGTCCTATCAAACTTTCTCAAAACTCTCAAAATAAAATCGGCATGACCTGCCCGCTATTCTCACCATTCAGAATCTCAGATTCCAGTACAGAGCATATTTAAATCATCACAATCAACAACATGTCATATATCAATAAATCGCATCATAAACACTTAGCACTTAGCATATAAAGCATGCACCACACATCCTAGATTACCCACATAGCACATAGCATGTAAGACAATCTCAAAAACATTCAGTAGATGAACCATCTACATTGACAGCCGAAGCCTCAGAAAACATTTTCCAATCACACACAATTCCAGTGCATAAACAGTAAACAATGTCGAAACATCGACCCTAAGCATTAACTAGAGATTCAGTGAGAAGCCCTCACCTGCAGATTCTCCAGGATTATCTTCTAACTCTTCCTCACAAGCAAAGCGTTGCTCCTCAGGAAATTCCTCAAAAGTTCCTTTAAAGCAAAGTCACAGAAATACTATCAGAATCTATCGAGAACTAAGCTATCGATACTTACTAAGGTTACACGAAGTAATCTATACTCTAAGGTACGATAATCTAGCGCGAAAGACAAGTTTTCGGAAAAGGAAATTTTCCTCCTCCCCCTTAATAGGGCTCGGCCACTTTAGGTAATTATGGGGCTCGATTTTTCTTCGATCAAACTTGGTTCCTATGCTATCATTAGCCGTAACTAAGGGTATTCTGAACTCGGAAAAATTATCGGATCGAAAACTGTCGTAGGGGTATTTTGGTCATGATTTTTAACTTAGAAATTTCAAAACTGAAATCCCAAAAACCAAATTTTGCAGGGACGTTACTAATGACGTTTATGACAACTAAACCTACTAACACTAAGCTAAGGCGATAGTTTTTAGCCTAAAGGTTGAAGCTTTATCTCAAAAACTCCAAAAATGGGTATTTAAGGTTCAAATTGATTCCGGCGGAATTCCGGCGACATAACGGAAAATCTAATCCGGCAGAAGTGATCTTGGGCACATATAGAAGAGGTTTAGAATCAGAAATGAAAGATTCAGGATAGTTTTGCAAAAACCCATAAACTATCAGCTCAGAAAACTCTATAGAAAAGCTATGGAAAAAGCGATCAGAGGTAAGGATTAGCGACTATACCTCGAAACCTTGAAGCAGCAACTAATTAATCAACGATCAAGCAAGGATTGAACAAAATCTTCTTCTCCTCCTCTCCTCTCAAACTCGCGGCCTCCTTGGATGAAATGGGTAAGATATTTGTTTTTTTCTCATTTCTTGGCTATATATAGAGGTTGGCAAAACGCGGTAAAATGAAAGTTTCGCGAATCTGATTTTTCCGGCGTCATTCTCCGTGAATTCTAAGATAGGTTTTGGCGAAAGAATTCCAAAACTAAAATGAGGTCTCTTTGTATTTTTGGCAACTAAAGCATAGTCGGTATAAAACTATTTTACCCGATAAGTTGCTTTTTGCATCGAATGTCGGAATAGAAAACTTCCTTCGGAAGAAAGATTGAAATCATCAAGAGAAATGGGTGTACGCGTGTAGAATATTCATTTGAAGCTCTGAATAGATAAAGTCTTCATTGTCGAGAAATTCTAGGGTTTTGAAATACCAGGGATTCGGTTTCGGCAAACTTCCGATGATTGGAATCGGACGTTCGTAGATCCTAGAGTTTCGCCTCGAAACGATTGTGATATATGGAAAAAGAGAAGTTCTAACATTTCTCTGAAGATTTTTGGAATTAACTTCCGTCGTGCCTAAAAGTGAAAATTAGCTATATACTAGGGTTTCTGACCTAGGTTAAGCGTATAACGATCGTACTATAACTTTTATCGATCATGATGTAATCCTTTGACTTTTCCTGAACTTTCTCCTTCATAAATTTATTTCATTTGGTAAACTCTAGTTCAGGTTTCCCTTCACAATACATCAACCCTAATCGTAAATGGAAATCTCTTCCACTGATCCTAAGCTTAAAATCTTGGGTCTTACACTTACCTTGCTAAAACCTTGATGAGAAGAAGGATTCTTTGCTGTAGAAGAGACCCCAACAGCTGCTGTCCAGTCCCTCTTCTTCTTCTCCACTCGATCTCTCCCTCTCGTTCTCTCGATCTCTCTCACGCGATCGATTCCTCCCTCACGCGTGCGGTGGCCGGCGGTGCTAGGGTGCAAGGAGGTGGCGGCGGCTCTAGGTCAACCTCTAGGGCTTTTGCAGCCTTCTCTTCACAGCTCCTCTCCCTTTCCTTTCCCTCTCTCTCGGCTGCTCCCACTCTTCCCCCTTTCAACTTGCGTTTCTCACCTCCCTCTCTCACGGCCTCTCCCTTTCTTTCTCTCTTCTTCTCTTTTCTTTCTTCTGTGTTTTTCTGACGTGAGTGGTGTGTGTGGGTGCACTACTATTTCTGCATGAGAAGGAAATAAGGATTTCTTCCTCCCCCCCCCTTCACCCCTTATCAACTTGCGGCTACACTATAGATGGGCTAGGGTTTTGTTCTTTTTCTTTTTAAGCCCAACACCAAGCAAACCCTAGACCCACTAATTACACACATAAGCAGGCCTGAACTAAATGGCATATTAATCCCTTTTTATTAAAAACAAGAGAAAAATCGGAATTAAAAGAAAAATTTATCAATTAATCCGCTGGCACTGTACAACTGTAACCATCGTCACTAAAACTTCGATATCTCGGGCTACCGAGATCGGAATGACCTGAAACCACTTGGAGAATTTTCTTAACTTAAAGGGCTACAACACTCAGAAGGAAGTTTTCCCAAATGAGTTCGTAAAGACCCCCTAAAAGTTCGTACAAAGTGACAGCCAGAATCTGTCAAAACTCAAACCTTGTCAAAACCTTCATTTTTATTCAATTTTCCACTTGAATAGTACAAAATGAGTTTAGGGCCTTACAATACCACCCTCCTTAAAATAGTTTCATCCTCGAACTACTATAGGAAGACACACCACGCTTCCATTGCACACTAAAATACTCTCCACAAATTTCTCAGTCGTCTCGACGCATAGGTTATTGTCCTTAGTCTCAACTTTCTGGTCTTCACGTGACATCTCTAGTGGTCTTGTTCCACATCATTTTCACAACGGGAAACTGTCTCTCCTTAATGTAACACCCCGATTTCCAGGTGTCACTTTAGTAACCAAAAATAGACTTTACGCTGAAAACAGGTAATTTTTTCGTTTGATACCTTTTAAATCAAGCAATAGAAAATAAAGACAAAACCCAACCAACACACAAATATATACACATGTACAGCCTCAGCTGCACTCCCATGTCACGCGCACTCGCAGTGACTCCAAAGTAGTGTGCCCGTAGGCAAATAGTTACAGATCCAGAAGTGTGAGTGAAAAGGTTATAATTACAATCCACTGGGAGAAAGTCGGCCTCAAAATGGCCTAAGCAAAGACTCCTATAGTCCGACTGACTCACTGTGATCCCTCAATAAGAGAACCACACAAAAGCCATGCGTCGGGAACCTACCCCGTCCCAAAAGCAAAACGAATCAGAGCTCTACACAAATATGACGCCTGCCTAACTCTACCAACCCATAACTGCTCACACATCCGAGTCCTCGGCGAACTGAAGACGGCAAGTTGAAGCTCAGCTCCATGCGTCGTAGAACTTCTTTCGTCAGATGTTCACACTCGTCAGTCCGGTCCTCCATGACCCTTCCCCGGTACGTCGCTCGATGACCCACAACATCGACCACCCAAGCGGTGGGGGCATCCCGATCCACAAGCTCATATCTGATCCCCCCCGAGGGAGAGACCATCGAACACCAGTCGGCCATCGACATCTGGCAGCAGGCCGACCGCCCAAACACAAACATACAAACAAAGCCAAGGCGCTAGGGTCAACTCACAGCAATAAGTAGATATACACTCAACATGTGATATGGGGTATAGATATATGTTGATATATATACATATAAACAATCCTAGCATGTTATGGCTCTAACATTGCTTCAATAAACAAACAGCACACAATCTCAGTCAGCATGAATGTATGCGTGAAATGCACAATATGTATCCGGATTTGTGACGCGTTCCCGTTCGCCACAAGTGAAGCATTTTCACTATGGATGGACCATTCCCGTTATCCATCCTGGATGAAATCCATCCTGGATGAACCATTCCCGTTATTCATCCTTGGTGAACCATTCCCGTTATTCACCGAATGATGAACCATTCCCGTTATTCATCATTAATGCAAGGTGAACCATTCCCGTTATTCACCATGATATGCACAGGTGAACCATTCCCGTTATTCACCCGATTGAATGCAACGTGGTTAGCCAAACAACGAATCGTCCTTACCACGAAAGTGTTTAGCTCACAACCCAATCTCAACAAACCCATGAGTTAGTGTCGGTCAATACAACACAACTCGGAGTAAGTGTCGGTCAATACAACACAACTCCACCCACAGAATACACAAGGGTCTAGTGTCGGTCAATACAACACAGCCCAAACAACAAGAGCACTAGGTGTCGGTCAATACAACACGGCTCCACAACACTCCCCAAGAGTACTAGAGTACTCGGTGACTTTCAATCATCACCATAGCTCACCTTAGTGGCTTCCCCCAATTCCGATAACTCTCCAAACCCACAACAAAGTCGACTTTTCCCCGTCTTTCGTAAATATTTTCCCCTTCAGTTCTCCTATGCTTAAACGTTAATAAAAATTGTTTCAATTCGAATTAGTCAAGTTATGAGTTTATTTCTCAAAGTCTAAGTTTCCCAAGTCTTTAGTTTTTCAAAGCTCTATCATTCTAAGTTTTCAAAGATCAACCACCCAAAATACATTTCCCGGGGAAAGTCTAAGAATTCCAACATATGGCTAAGTCTCAAACCCCACATTTGGACTTGCCTAGGGTTGTTCATCCAACCCGAAATATCAAAGATCACCAGATCAATGAATCTCCACTCCGAAATTGCGTCAAAACGCTCAATCCAACAAAAGCACAACATCACAAGTATGGAAAAACATCATAACATCAACTCATCATCAAAAACAACATCAGATAAAACATAAGTCGAATTTATCGACGCCTATCATGCAGTCATAGCTAATATATAGTAAGTTGCCCTAACCTCGAGCTGATCCAGCTTCGCAAATCAAATCTCCTTCACAGGAATGCCTTGAAACTTCCAAAGTTCCTTCAACTGAACCTCGGAGGAAAAACAAAGCAGAAACCACACAAAATCGATTAGTTCGATCGCAATACAATACATAAACGATAGACAAAGCATCAAAGCTTCAGAATACGACAAACAGGTACGAAAGGACAAGTTTTCGAAAACGAAAAACTCCCCTCCCCTTAGGAAAAACCCACGGCCAAAAGGAGAAAAGGGCTTCGGCTCTTTTTCTTCGATCAAATCAGTTTACAAGGTAGTTTTAGGGTAAAACTAAGGCAAAGAAACTGTCAGAACAATTTTCGGACAATCGGGCCGAAATACGACTACGCAGGGGCATTTTGGTCCAAAATAAAGGCTCAAAACTTCAAAGTTATCAGTTCTGAAAACAAATTTGACAGCAACGATCCTCATGATATCCGTGACAACAAATCCTAAAGGCACGAAGTCAGATTAAGTCTTTTCGACAATAAAGTTTCGAAATGTGAGACAAAAAGAGTTTTGAGTCAATTTTTCAGATCCTGGACAACTGAATCGCAATCAGAGTTTACTGACAGAGGTTTTAGACTCAGGGGAACATAAGGAACATAACCCAAGCGAGAAATCAGAGAAATCGGACAATTTTAGAAAAAGCTCAAAACTTAGAGCACAGAAACGACTTCAGAAACTCAGCAGAAACAGAAATCAGAGGCAGGATTCATGATAGTTACCTCGATACCTAGAAGTAGGGACGAACTGCACGAAGATTGGTCAAGTTTTCGCGGAAATCCCCTCCCCCCTTGCTCCCCACGAAATCAGCCACAAATGGAAAGAAAATGAGAGGATTTTGCTTTTTCGCGCTATTTATAGGCGGGTGAAATCGCGGGAAAATGAAAATTTCGCGATTCCGATTTTTGCAGCACGATCACCGAGAAATTCTAAGAGAGATTCTGGCGTCGGAATTCCAGAACTCAAAACAAATATCTAGGATTTGGGAAAAACGATATCGAAAAACTCAAAAGCGGTGTCGGTTAATCTGCCCCGAAAAACTACTTTTTGCTGTGATGCTCAAACGACAAAACTTCCAACTGAAGAAAGATTGGAAACGTCGAAACAAGTCTGGCAACGCGGACGGAATCTTCGTTAGAAGTCCCGAATAGAAAAAGTATTCATCCATTGCTCGAAAATAGGGTTTCGAAGCAAAGAAATTAGCGTCGGCGGACATCCGAAAAGTGAAACCTATCGTGCGTACAGTCCAGAGTTCCGAAATGAAACGCTGGTCGATGGAAAAATAAAAAGAATCTTTAAATTTTCCGAGAGTTCGAAATCTCACTCAAAACGTTGCTTTAAGAGCGAAATAGTCTATTCTGGACACGCTCGCCCTAAGGCAAGTGTGCAGACGACTCGCACTAACTCCGAAAACAACTACGCAACATTCCTCAAGCAATTCCTGAACTTTCTTCTTCATTAATCTTCCTCAAATGTCAAACTCCTGTCACGCTTACACTGATTCTACTCGTGAGTCGGAAACTAGCTTGTTCTGAAAATCCAGGTCTTACAATACTCCCCTCCAAAAAGAAAGTTTCGTCCTCGAAACTCAGAGTTCTGCAAAAAGTTCGGAATACAGTTCCTTGATCTTATCTTCCAATTCCCATGTAGTAGTGCCTGTGTCATTGTTCCTCAAAATCTTTACTTAAGCAATCTGCCTTCCCCTTAACTGTTTCACTCTTCTATCCCCACTGCTAACTATCGGCGTCTCAAAAGACAAAACATCATTCAACCTCATGTCGTCTGACTCGATTACTTGCGTCGGACCTCTGCTTGAAATGATACCGGTTGGCATTCCGTGCAGTCGCACAACCTTAGCCACTTACTTCTTTACTTTCGGTCGTCCGGAATTCTTCTTAAACTCAGTGCCTCTCTGTCATCTCAAAGTAGATACTCAACTTGTCCTCGTGATCTTCATCTACAGTCCATCACTTGTTCGTTCGATAACTCTTAGACGAAACATTGCGTTGGAATCTAATAGTCCATTAACGTCACATCCAACTTCGTAACTATCATCACTCGCACAATGAAATCAATCTCCTACTTAGTCACCATTCGAATTAAAAATCGACTTATGTCCTTATTTCTTGTCCTTCACTAATCTTATCCCTTTCAACATCAAGTTACCAACAACTTATAAGATAATCCTCTTCTTAATATCTAACAATCCATTATTATCGTCTTCTTCCTTAGAACTTCCCTCACTCAAACCTATTTACACTTACTGAAATCCCTAACACTTCGCATAAATCGAGACTTATCCTCTAGTAGATTACATCATAACTATACCTCAAGGGACTTAACTAGCCATCTTATCATCCGATCCTTCAACATTCTGAGATTTAACTCTATCGTAACCGCTAACACCACTAAATCTCGTATGTGTACATGAATCTCAGCTCACTAGGTCAACCTTAGCCCTAGGATTCTCATTCAACCTTAGTAAAATTCACTTGTTAACCGTAATATGCATCATCAAAATCCATAACAAAGTTTCATCCACTCTTAAGCTCTAAGAAACTTGTCCAAACATAACAACTTCAAGTATTCATCTTAACACCAACACCCTCCTTTTGGGACTCAACCACCATCTCGTCAATCAACTTCTTAATCTCCCAATCAAATTCTGACAAACTTTGAGTCCTTCACACCTTAGACAGACATTCATAGATTTAAAACCTAAACCTTCTCCAAGTTTGGTCCTCTAATGTCCTTTAATCCTTCAATACTTCTTAAATGAATATCCGTTTCTTAAAAACTATAACTCCTTCACTTACCCAAACGACCTGACCAGTGTCGTCATGCTTTCACATCCACAACTTATTATGCTAACATCATTCAAATCATATCACATGGCTCATTATGTCTGCAACCTCATGATCAACATCAATCGATCACCAACTTATAACCAACCTTATGACCCTACACAACCCAAGATTCATTTACTTCAAGATCACTCTTATATTATACCTCAATGGTCTTAACCCGAAACCCATCTCCAGGTCTTCATTCTTCTAAGATTCAACTCCTATTGTCACACCTACAACCATAAGATCTCCTACTCGTACGTGATTCTCGGCTCTCAAGATTCAATCTTAACCCTAAGATTTCAATCCAACTTAGTAAATCTCACTTAGTAATCTCAGCATATTTCCTTGGAATCCATATCACCAACCTCAAGTATTCAACTTATGCTAAAACTTTCTTTCTCCAACTTAATCATTAATTCAACACTTTTCAAGCGAAAATTCATCTCTTAAGACTATAATGTCTCCACATATTAATCCAACGCTTAGCAAAACTTATTCCTCGAACTCGACTATAACAATCTAGTTCAGAGTTAATTCTTCTCAATCTCGCTACCATCAAACAATCATCTATAACCGGATATTAAATCCAACCTATCTAATCTCTAATAATCCCACGTCAGAAATCACATAACCTATGACTTCATAACTTCCGAGAAAATACTTAAAGATTTTCCAACATCAATTCTATTGGCTTAGTCTACCTCTACTTGGAGTAATCACACGAACTAACCAATCAATGTCTATACGAAAATCATCAACTTCCAAAGGTTCAAATCTTAATCTTGTACAATCAAATGCTTAACACGAACTTTCCTCCCAAATCCGACTAATCCTCAATCAATTCAAATTCATCTTACACATCCTTCTATCAAGGTCCATTATCAGCTGTGATTCCGAATATCACCCCCTCAATATTAGGTTGATCAGGCCTAATACATCGAAGGTGGAAATTTAGAAAAACCCACTGGAACAGACAATGAGTTCCTGACATCCAGTAACCACAAATATCCTGATATCAAGTTCCTAACGATTCTGCTACGGAACCACACACCCTCAATCCATGTAAAAGATTAATCCTTCCTCGTCAATTGAGTCAAAGGTCCAACAATCTTGGCAAATCCCTCAATGAAGCGTCTATAATATCCAGCTAAATCCACAGAACTTCTGATCTCTGTCACCATCTTCGGTTGCTCCCAAGCCAAAACAGTCTCCACTTTCGCCGGATCCACAGCTATGCCCTCCTTCGAGATAGCATGGCCTAAGAAATTGACTTCCTCCAGCCAGAATTCACACTTGGAAGGGTTCTCATACAGCTTTTTCTCTCTCAACAATTGTAAAACTTGGCGCAAATGTCCTTCATGTTTATTCGCGTCCTTCGAATAGATCAATATGTCCTCAATAAACACCACCACACGCCGATCTAAGAACTCCTGAAAGATGCGGTTCATGTAATCCATGAAAACAGCAGGTACATTCGTCACTCCAAACGGCATCACTAGGTACTCGTAGTGTCCTTAACGTGTCCTGAAAGCAGTCTTCGGTATATCCTCAATCTTCACTCTGATCCGACGATAGCCTGACCTCAAATCTATCTTGGAAAATACGGTAGCCCCTCGTAGTTGGTCCATCAAATCATCTATCCTCGGCAACGGGTATCTGTTCTTGATCGTCGCCTTGTTCAATTGTCGATAATCCACCCACGATCTCGACCTTCCGTCCTTCTTCTTGACTAACAACACTGGCGCTCCCCACGGTGAAACACTCGGTCGAATGAATCCCTTTTGCCGAAAGATCCTCTAACGACTCCGCTTCAAAACTAAACGCCCTAAAATCCTACGATTCGTACCCATAAGGAATTTCCCTGAGATCCTAGCTTCCTTATCAACGCCTCGGTAAAACAACTCCCTAGCTCCGCGTGCTATTCTAGATCTCGTGTAACCTCTATAGTTAAATCACGAGCAACTTCGAATAAGGTCCTACTAGGGATAATAATCATAGGATCATAGTCTAAGTAGTAAATACAAGTTAGGCGCGTCACACTCGCTTGAATATAAAAGAGTAAGTTATTCTAGAATACGAGAACAGTTAAAATATTACCATCGTTCCCACGTTCTTCCTCGTTCGACTCCTCAACTCTTGCTCCTCCCTTGATATGAATCCTTTCCTCTGTAGCAAGTTGTTTTCCTTTCCCAACATTCCCTGATGATTCGCCCCTGAGTGCCTTGCAATCTTGGGAGAAATGTCCCGGTTGGTTGCAATTGAAGCATAGACTTTCTTTGGTCTTGCAGTTCACAGCTAGATGCCCCTCTCGGTTACACTTGAAGCATCTCCGTCCAATCACTGAGCATTTGTTAGCAAAATGCCCAAACTTTCTGCAACGAGTACATGTCACTCCTTTGTCACCAACTGGCTTCCCCCCCAGTATCAGCAGTCGTCGGTTTGTACTCTCTTGAGATAAGATTTCTTCCCTCGGAACGCTGATATGGTCCCCACTTATGGTAACTCTTCCTTCCGTTGTAGCCTTGGGAACCTGACCTCATTGGTCCCCCAGCTCCAATTCGGTTCATTCCTCTTTATTGATACATTGCTGTCGCCATCAGTCGTTGATGATGCTCACATGTAGCCTCCGCCATCCGGTTAAGATCCACCATCCTATATCCCATCGAACGTCCGATTAGTACTAACCATACGGTAGCACTAGACAAACCACTCAATCCGATTGAGTAGTAACGCAAGCAATTAGAGCGAAAATCGCTCTGCAGACAATCAATTTTCACTCTTTGCAGAGTCACACAACCTAGCACAGAAGACCTATCCCCAAAGACTCCCAAAAGACTCGACTAAGCTCTGATACCACAATGTAACACCCCGATTTCCAGGTGTCACTTTAGTAACCAAAAATAGACTTTACGCTGAAAACAGGTAATTTTTTCGTTTGATACCTTTTAAATCAAGCAATAGAAAATAAAGACAAAACCCAACCAACACACAAATATATACACATGTACAGCCTCAGCTGCACTCCCATGTCACGCGCACTCGCAGTGACTCCAAAGTAGTGTGCCCGTAGGCAAATAGTTACAGATCCAGAAGTGTGAGTGAAAAGGTTATAATTACAATCCACTGGGAGAAAGTCGGCCTCAAAATGGCCTAAGCAAAGACTCCTATAGTCCGACTGACTCACTGTGATCCCTCAATAAGAGAACCACACAAAAGCCATGCGTCGGGAACCTACCCCGTCCCAAAAGCAAAACGAATCAGAGCTCTACACAAATATGACGCCTGCCTAACTCTACCAACCCATAACTGCTCACACATCCGAGTCCTCGGCGAACTGAAGACGGCAAGTTGAAGCTCAGCTCCATGCGTCGTAGAACTTCTTTCGTCAGATGTTCACACTCGTCAGTCCGGTCCTCCATGACCCTTCCCCGGTACGTCGCTCGATGACCCACAACATCGACCACCCAAGCGGTGGGGGCATCCCGATCCACAAGCTCATATCTGATCCCCCCCGAGGGAGAGACCATCGAACACCAGTCGGCCATCGACATCTGGCAGCAGGCCGACCGCCCAAACACAAACATACAAACAAAGCCAAGGCGCTAGGGTCAACTCACAGCAATAAGTAGATATACACTCAACATGTGATATGGGGTATAGATATATGTTGATATATATACATATAAACAATCCTAGCATGTTATGGCTCTAACATTGCTTCAATAAACAAACAGCACACAATCTCAGTCAGCATGAATGTATGCGTGAAATGCACAATATGTATCCGGATTTGTGACGCGTTCCCGTTCGCCACAAGTGAAGCATTTTCACTATGGATGGACCATTCCCGTTATCCATCCTGGATGAAATCCATCCTGGATGAACCATTCCCGTTATTCATCCTTGGTGAACCATTCCCGTTATTCACCGAATGATGAACCATTCCCGTTATTCATCATTAATGCAAGGTGAACCATTCCCGTTATTCACCATGATATGCACAGGTGAACCATTCCCGTTATTCACCCGATTGAATGCAACGTGGTTAGCCAAACAACGAATCGTCCTTACCACGAAAGTGTTTAGCTCACAACCCAATCTCAACAAACCCATGAGTTAGTGTCGGTCAATACAACACAACTCGGAGTAAGTGTCGGTCAATACAACACAACTCCACCCACAGAATACACAAGGGTCTAGTGTCGGTCAATACAACACAGCCCAAACAACAAGAGCACTAGGTGTCGGTCAATACAACACGGCTCCACAACACTCCCCAAGAGTACTAGAGTACTCGGTGACTTTCAATCATCACCATAGCTCACCTTAGTGGCTTCCCCCAATTCCGATAACTCTCCAAACCCACAACAAAGTCGACTTTTCCCCGTCTTTCGTAAATATTTTCCCCTTCAGTTCTCCTATGCTTAAACGTTAATAAAAATTGTTTCAATTCGAATTAGTCAAGTTATGAGTTTATTTCTCAAAGTCTAAGTTTCCCAAGTCTTTAGTTTTTCAAAGCTCTATCATTCTAAGTTTTCAAAGATCAACCACCCAAAATACATTTCCCGGGGAAAGTCTAAGAATTCCAACATATGGCTAAGTCTCAAACCCCACATTTGGACTTGCCTAGGGTTGTTCATCCAACCCGAAATATCAAAGATCACCAGATCAATGAATCTCCACTCCGAAATTGCGTCAAAACGCTCAATCCAACAAAAGCACAACATCACAAGTATGGAAAAACATCATAACATCAACTCATCATCAAAAACAACATCAGATAAAACATAAGTCGAATTTATCGACGCCTATCATGCAGTCATAGCTAATATATAGTAAGTTGCCCTAACCTCGAGCTGATCCAGCTTCGCAAATCAAATCTCCTTCACAGGAATGCCTTGAAACTTCCAAAGTTCCTTCAACTGAACCTCGGAGGAAAAACAAAGCAGAAACCACACAAAATCGATTAGTTCGATCGCAATACAATACATAAACGATAGACAAAGCATCAAAGCTTCAGAATACGACAAACAGGTACGAAAGGACAAGTTTTCGAAAACGAAAAACTCCCCTCCCCTTAGGAAAAACCCACGGCCAAAAGGAGAAAAGGGCTTCGGCTCTTTTTCTTCGATCAAATCAGTTTACAAGGTAGTTTTAGGGTAAAACTAAGGCAAAGAAACTGTCAGAACAATTTTCGGACAATCGGGCCGAAATACGACTACGCAGGGGCATTTTGGTCCAAAATAAAGGCTCAAAACTTCAAAGTTATCAGTTCTGAAAACAAATTTGACAGCAACGATCCTCATGATATCCGTGACAACAAATCCTAAAGGCACGAAGTCAGATTAAGTCTTTTCGACAATAAAGTTTCGAAATGTGAGACAAAAAGAGTTTTGAGTCAATTTTTCAGATCCTGGACAACTGAATCGCAATCAGAGTTTACTGACAGAGGTTTTAGACTCAGGGGAACATAAGGAACATAACCCAAGCGAGAAATCAGAGAAATCGGACAATTTTAGAAAAAGCTCAAAACTTAGAGCACAGAAACGACTTCAGAAACTCAGCAGAAACAGAAATCAGAGGCAGGATTCATGATAGTTACCTCGATACCTAGAAGTAGGGACGAACTGCACGAAGATTGGTCAAGTTTTCGCGGAAATCCCCTCCCCCCTTGCTCCCCACGAAATCAGCCACAAATGGAAAGAAAATGAGAGGATTTTGCTTTTTCGCGCTATTTATAGGCGGGTGAAATCGCGGGAAAATGAAAATTTCGCGATTCCGATTTTTGCAGCACGATCACCGAGAAATTCTAAGAGAGATTCTGGCGTCGGAATTCCAGAACTCAAAACAAATATCTAGGATTTGGGAAAAACGATATCGAAAAACTCAAAAGCGGTGTCGGTTAATCTGCCCCGAAAAACTACTTTTTGCTGTGATGCTCAAACGACAAAACTTCCAACTGAAGAAAGATTGGAAACGTCGAAACAAGTCTGGCAACGCGGACGGAATCTTCGTTAGAAGTCCCGAATAGAAAAAGTATTCATCCATTGCTCGAAAATAGGGTTTCGAAGCAAAGAAATTAGCGTCGGCGGACATCCGAAAAGTGAAACCTATCGTGCGTACAGTCCAGAGTTCCGAAATGAAACGCTGGTCGATGGAAAAATAAAAAGAATCTTTAAATTTTCCGAGAGTTCGAAATCTCACTCAAAACGTTGCTTTAAGAGCGAAATAGTCTATTCTGGACACGCTCGCCCTAAGGCAAGTGTGCAGACGACTCGCACTAACTCCGAAAACAACTACGCAACATTCCTCAAGCAATTCCTGAACTTTCTTCTTCATTAATCTTCCTCAAATGTCAAACTCCTGTCACGCTTACACTGATTCTACTCGTGAGTCGGAAACTAGCTTGTTCTGAAAATCCAGGTCTTACACTTAACGTTCCTGTCATAGTCCAACACCAACTATCATTCCGATCACCATTTTCCAATATCAAGTTGATCAGGCTCAATATCTAAAAGATGGCAACTAGAAAAATAACTGGTAAGTTGTTTGAGTCACTCTCATTTCACTATCTATAACCTAGACACTCGTCGTAGAACCTCACAGAACTCTTCCGTTAGACCAAGACCCAGACTGCCTCATTGCAGTCTCACAAAACAACAAAAAGTTTTAAGTCAAACAAGTTTTATGCTCTTGCCGGTACACGCTGGTCGGCATCCCGTCCAGGTGATCTAGATGCAACATCAACAACTCAGACACGCGAAAACAAACTTTCCAGACACTGAGCTCAAAGGTTCCATCCACCAATTCACTCGTTCGGCAGTTCCATCCACCATCTAGTCCATTTGACGGTTCCATCCACCATCTAGTTTGTCCGATCTATGGTTTCATCCACCATATACGATCGTCGGTTCCATCCACTAATCCCGTTTTCCTGATGGTTCCATCCACCATCTCGGTCTGACCAATGGTTCTATCCACCATTCCTGCTTCACCGATGGTTCCATCCACTATCTCATCGACCCTGATGGTTCCATCCACCATCTTGATCGACGCACTCCGTTCACTGGCTCCATCCGCAATCTCATCGACCTTGATGGTTCCATCTACCATCTTGATCGACGCACTCCATTCACTGGCTCCATCCGCCATCCTTTCTTAGCCAATGGTTCCATCCACCATCTTTGCTAAGTGAGGATAATCGAGAGTGTAACACAATCACACAAAACACCACAAAAACGTAAGGAAGACATTGACTGGGTCAGTGTTCTCCCCCGCCTCTATGACTCAACAATGAGCCTTCAGCACACCAAATCACATCACACACATAAATCAGAAACCATTCACAAAATGAAATAATACCAAATATTATTTATTTTACCAAGTCTGACACAAAGTCTCGATCTGGTCAGGCGTGTCCCACTTGGAGCGTCAATTCCAACCTCAATCTTTGGTAAGCGACAACCCCTAGATATCACGCTCGTACTAGGGCACTAGGCGCCAAATCCAAGTCCAGTTGATCAACCGTTTATAAGCTAATCATCATCTCAATACCAACAATCCTTACGTCATCTCTTCTTTCGGAACTATCCTCATTCATTCCTTAAATCAATCTTTCACTTATCCACAAGTCAAATTATAGCTTATTTTTAAGTCTGAAATCTCCGCATAACTCATAATTCATTCCCTTGAAGATCAAACCATAAACTGTGCCTCAAGGGACTTAGCCCAACTTTCGCTCCCTAGATTTTAATCTTCTAAGGTTTAACTGCTATCGTCACAACTAAAACCATTAAATCTCTTATTCATACCTGACTCTCAATTCTCAAGGACAATCTTAACCCCTACGGTTTTAATCCAACTTAGTAAATCTCACTTAGTAATCCTAGCACATTTCTCTGAAATCCATATCAACACTCTCATGTATTCAACTTATGCTAAAACTTTCTTTCTCTAACTTGATCACTATCACACCAATCAACTTCTTAATCCCGCAATCCAATTCTAACAAATATTAAGTCCTACACAATTAGGACAAGAATTTATGGACTTAAAATCTAAACCTTCACCGAGTTCGCACCAATAATGTCCTCTAACTCTTCAACACTTTTTAGATGAATATTCATTTCTTAGCACTACGACTTCTTCACAAAGGGATCAAATACCTAACAAAACTCATCTCTCAGATTTGAACAACATCTATCAATTCCTATCAACCTTTTTATCATGGTCCATTGCCAGCTATAATTTGAATATCATCGCCCTCAATATTAAGTCGATTAGGCTTAATATGTCGAAGATGAAAATTTAGAAAAACCACTGGAGAGGTCAATGAGTCCCTATCATCCAGTAGTCACATAAATTGAGGTCCTATCCAATCGATTCAATTTCTAATACTTCAACCTCAAAAATTATGTACCCTTGACATCTCATCTCTGGAATTCATATGTCACTCCACTAAGATTCATCCTTAGCTTCTACCTTCGCCTTTTGATACGTCACACACGTTGATACATACTCGACTACTCGTTTCTTCATCCCAGGCCACCAGAAATGAAGTTTTAAGTCTTGATACATCTTCGTCATTCCCGGATGAATACACAATCTATGTAAGACCCAAGTTTTTAAGCTTATGCTAAGTGAACAAACTTCTTATTCACGATTAGGGTTAATGTAATGTGAAAGGAAACCTGAACCAGAGTTTACTAAATGAAATAAATTTATGAACGAAAAAGTTCAGGAAAAGTCCAAGGATTGCATAATGATCGATAAAAGTTATAGCACGATCGTTATACGCTTAAACCTAAGGCAGAAACCCTAGTAAATAGCTAGTTTTCACTTAAAGTCGCGATGGAAGCTAATTCCAAAAATCTTCAGATAAATGTTAGAACTTCTCTTATTCCATATATAACAAGCGTTTCGAGGCGAAACTCTAGGATCTACGAACGTTCGATTCCAATCATCGGAAGTTTGCCGAAACTAAAACTCTGATAGTTCAAAAACCCTAGAATCAACCGACAATGAAGACTTTTTCTAATCAGAGCTTCAAATGAAGATTCCACACGCGTACACCCATTTCTCTTGATGATTTCAATCTTTCTTCAGAAGGAAGTTTTCTATTCCGACATACGATGCAAAAAGTAACTTATCGGGTAAAATAGTTTTACACCGATTTTGCATTAGTCGCCAAAAATACAAGGAAACCTCTTTTTAGTTTTGGAATTCTTTTGCCAAAACCTATCTTAGAATTCACGGAGAATGAAGCCGGAAAAATCAGATTCGCGAAACTTTCATTTTACCGCGTTTTTGCCAACCTCTATATATAGCCAAGAAATGAGAAAATATCACAAAACTCACCCATCTTCTCTCAAGAAGGCCGCGAGTTTGCTAGGAGGAGGAGAAGAGAAGATTTTGTTCATTTCTTGCTTGATCGTTGATCCAACAGTTGCTACTTCAAGGTACCGAGGTATAGTCGCTAATCCTTACCTCTGATCGTCTTTTCCATAGCTTTTCTCTATGTCTTTCTGTGCTCATAGTTTTGAGGTTTTTGCAAAACTATCCTGATAATTCCATTTTTGATTCTAAACATCTTCCCTACGTTCTCCTGAGTATGTTTAGCTAATAATACTGCGCCGATCCTCGAAAAACTACCGTCGAGTTTCAATTCTGCTTAAAATACCCATATTGGGGCAAAGCTTCGTCCTTTGGGCTGAAAACTATCGCCTTAGCTTAGTGCTAGTAGGATTAGTTGTCATAAACGTCGTTGGTGACGTCCCCATCCAATTTGCTTTTTGAAATTTCAGTTTTGAATTTCTGAGCTAAAAATATTGACCAAAATACCCCTGCGACAGTTTTTGATCCGATAATTTTTCCGAGTTTAGAATACCCTTAGTTACGACTAATAATAACCTAGGAACCAAGTTTGATCGAAGAAAAATCGAGCCACCTAATTACCAATAGTGGCCGAGCACCCTAGGGGGGAGGAAGGAAAATTTCTTTTTCGAAAACTTGTCCTTTCGCGCTAGATTATCGTACCTCGGAGTATGTATTACTTCGGGTAACCTTAGTGAGCATTGATAGCTTAGTTTCTGATAGTTTTTGATGGATTTTTGTGGTTTTACTCTAAAGGTGCTTTTGAGGATTTTCCTGAGGAGCAAGGTTTTGACTGTGAAGAAGTGTTAGACGGGAACCCTGGAGAATCTGCAGGTGAGGGCTACTCACTGAATCTTTAGTTAATGCTTAGGGTCGATGCTTTCGACATTGATTTACTGTTTATGCACTTGTTTGTGGTTGATTGGAAAAAATGTTTTCTGAGGCTTCGGCTGACAATGTAGATGATTCATCTACTGGCTGTTTTTGAGATTGACTTACATGCTATGTGCTATGTGGGTAATCTTGGATGTGTGATGCATGCTTTATATGCTAAGTGCTACGTGATTATTTTAGAATGTGTGGATATATGACATGTATGTTGGCTGTGTTGATTTAATTATGCCTTTTCAATGATATTTGTGATTCTGAGTAGTGAGAATAGCGGGCAGGTCATGCCGATTTTATTTTGAGAGTTTTGAGAAAGTTTGATAGGACGAATGAGATTCGGGCCTTGTTATGATGTTTCATGGATCGAGACATTCTCTGGAGTCATTTGGGGATTAGGAGATCCCGAGAACTTATAGGATTTGCGATAAGACTAAAAGGATATTATTTTGTAAAGAAAACTCATAAGACATTAAACAACCTCTAAATCTTCAAATAATGATAATAAACTCGAAAGGAAGCTTTGGATGCAAATCTTAGTTTTGGAAAATGAGAAGTGTTGTCGGATCCAAGTGTTGAGAAAATTGAGAAGTTTTGAGTATGTTGATACTCTTGTGCTCTGGGAGCAGTGGTGTTGTTGGGCTATCCGAGGGATAAGCCGGGAAACTGATAGTTTCCGAGAATGTTGATACTCTTGCTCGTTGAGCAGTTTTGACCATCGGATGGAGATGAGTCGGATGATTTGGAGATCATCATGAGTTATGTGTGGGTTGTTGAATGTAAGGCCCGAGTTTTAGGCTTATGTTAAGTGAATAAACTTTTTATTCACGATTAGGGTTGATGTAATGTGAAGGGAAACCTGAACGAAAGTTTATTAAATGAAATATATTTATGAAGGAGAAAGTTCAGGAAAAGTTCAAGGATTTCATTATGATCGATAAAAGTTATAGCACGAACGTTTTACGCTTAAACCTAGGTCAGAAACCCTAGTATATAGCTAATTTTCACTTTTAGGCACGCTGGCAGTTAATTCCAAAAATCTTCAGAGAAATGTTAGAATTTCTCTTCTTCCATATATAACAATCGTTTCGAGGCGAAACTCTAGGATCTACGAACGTCCGATTCCAATCATCGGAAGTTTGCCGAAACCGAATCCCTGGTATTTCAAAACCCTAGAATTTCCCGACTTTGAGGACTTTATCTATTCAGAGCTTCAAATGAATATTCCACACGCGTACACCCATTTCTCTTGATGATTTCAATCTTTCTTCAGAAGGAAGTTTTCCATTCCGACATTCGAGGCAAAAAGCAACTTATCGGGTAAAATAGTTTTACACCGACTTTGCACCGACTTTGCATTAGTTGCCAAAAATACAAGGAGACATCTTCTTAGCTTGGGAATTCCTTTGCCAAAACCTATCTTAGAATTCATGGTGAATGACGCCGGAAAAATCGGATTCGCGGAACTTTCATTTTCCCGCGAATTTCCACCTTCTATATATAGCAAACAAAGGAAGAAAAAACACAATTTTCCTCCATTTTCTCTCCTCTAAACCGCGGCCAAGAACAAGGAAGAAGGAAGAAGAGTTTTTCTTCATCGTTTGCTTGATCGTCGATCAATCAGTTGCTACTTCAAGGTTTCGAGGTATAGTCGCTAATCCTTACCTCCGATCGCTTTTTCCATAGCTTTTCTGTAGAGTTTTCTGAGCGGATAGTTTATGGGTTTTTGCAAAACTATCCTGAATCTTTCATTTCTGATTCTAAACCTCTTCTATGTATGCCCAAGATCACTTCTGCCGGATTAGATTTTCCGTTATGTCGCCGGAATTCCGCCGGAATCAATTTGAACCTAAAATACCCATTTTATGTAGTTTTTGAGTAAAGTTCCAATCTTTAGGCTGTAAACTATCGCCTTAGCTTAGTGCTAGTAGGATTAGTTGTCATAAACGTCGTTGGTGACGTCCCTGCAAAATTTTATTTTTGGGATTTCAGTTTTGAAAATCCTAAGTTAAAAATCATGACCAAAATACCCCTGCGACAGTTTTTGATCCGATAATTTTTCCGAGTTCAGAATACCCTTAGTTACGGCTTATGAAAGCATAGGAACCAAGTTTGATCGAAGAAAAATCGAACCCTACAATTACCTATAGTGGCCGAGAGTTATTAAGGGGGAGGAAGAAATTTCCTTTTCCGAAAACTTGTCTTTTCGCGCTAGATTATCGTACCTTAGAGTATAGATTACTTCGAGTAACCTTAGTAAGTATCGATAGCTTAGTTTCCGATAGATTCTGATTGATTTTTGTGGTTTTGTTCTAAAGGTGATTTTGAGGAATTTCCTGAGGATCAACACCTTGCTTGTGAAGAAGAGTTTGAAGTTTTTGCTGGAGAACCTTCAGGTGAGGGCTTCTCACTGAATCTCTAGTTAATGCTTAGGGTCGATATTTCGACATTGTTTACTGTTTATGCACTGAGATTGTGTGTGATTGAAAATGTTTTCTGAGGCTTCGGCTGACAATGTAGATGATTCATCTACTGAATGTTTTTGAAGATTGACTTACATGCTATGTGCTATGTGGGTAATCTAGGATGTGTGGTGAATGCTTTATATGCTAAGTGCTAAGTGTTTATGATGCGATTTATTGATATATGACATGTTGTTGATTGTGATGATTTAAATATGCTTTACACTGAAAATCTGAGATTCTGAATGGTGAGAATAGCGGGCAGGTCATGCCGATTTTATTTTGAGAGTTTTGAGAAAGTTTGATAGGACGAACGAGGTTTGGGCCTTGTATAGGGTTTATGGATCGAGACATTCTCTGGAGTCATTTGGGGATTCGAAGATCCCGAGAACTTATAGGAATTGCGATAAGACTAAAAAGGATATTATTTTGAAAAGAAAATTCATAAGACATTAAACAACCTCTAAATCTTTAAGTAAGGGTAATAATCTCGAAAGGAGGCTTTGGATGAAAATCATAGTATGGAAAACGAGAAGTGTCGTTGGATCCAAGTGTTGAGTCTGTTGTTGTTGTGCTGTTGGAGCAGCGTTGGTTGTTGTGCTGTTGGAGCAGCGTTGGTTGTTGTGCTGTTGGAGCAGCGATGTTGTTGGGCTATCCTGGGGATAAGTCCGGGGAACCGTTAGTTCCCGAGTATGTGATACTCTTGTGCTGTTGGAGCAGCGATGTTGTTGGGCTATCCTGGGGATAAGTCCGGGGAACCGTTAGTTCCCGAGTATGTAATAATCTTGTGCTGTTGGAGCAGCGATGTGTGTTGTGAAGTGTGTCTTTTGTCGCAGAATCGACTTTGCCTTAGGGTAAGATTTTAGAGACTTTAATTTACCTAGAACACGTGGCGACGTGTCGAGTGAGATCGGAGACGTTGGTTGACTAATCATCCTGCATTCATGCAACATTAATGGGGTATTAACACAGGACGTACTCTGGACCTCGTCGGATTCCAAAATGGTCATAAGACCCGGATTTCCGTGATAGAGCGTCTGTAGACGTCTCTTGTAGCAGACCGAAATGGCAGACCTACGGGTTACGGCTGATCTAACTACCGTTGTTGTTGGAGTAAGAGGCACGCGGGCCGAAATGGCACCACCGTGGCTGGTGAAGGGCTGATCCGTTGATGTCCATCCGTTCCGGATTGCATATTGGTTGACTGGGTTAACCTGCATACATATCATGCAACATGCATACTAATTTAGTTGTTGAGTGTGATTGCTATTTGATTATCTTACTTGTAACATGCTAAGTGTTATTATTGCGTTCATGTTATTGTGGAACATGCAACCCTAGGAATGATATCTTTAGCTATAAGCCTAAGTGGCTATCTATTATTTGTACCTATTGGATTTATTATCTACATAGTTCTTTAGAGTTGACCCTCGCGTCTTCTGTGTGTGTTTTGGCGGACAACGCCTTTTGTCAGATGAACATTGCGGATTGGTTCGCAATGGTCCACCCTTCGGGGGGGATTAGGTACGAGATGATCGACCAGGACGACCCCGGGTCGTGGGTGGTTGACCCCGTGAGCCACCGAGCGACGTATTCGGGGCGTATCATGGAGGACCACGTGGATAGTGGAGGACTCTTGAGGTCAGGAGTGTTGAGGCGATGCTCTATTAGCTTCAACTTGCCACCGAGCGTTCACTGTGGACCAGGTCTTGGAGGAGCACCGCCGCCACCGTCATCTTCAGAGGAGGAGGATCCCTCAGAGGAGATTCCAGTGGGAGTGCCTTCGGCAGGGTCTAGTGCACCCTCCGTTGCGATCATTGATGATCAGGGTTCGGGCCCTAAGCCCGTGAGTCCAGCATCGGAGAGCGTTGCAGGAGCGAGGGGAGGACGGATAGGGTTGATAGACTTGGTCGTTCTGGATTCTGATTCAGACGACGATCATGCTAGCACATAGTTTTGAGTGTTGGTATGAGCTCCTCGAGTTAGGATTAGTGTAGGGGTAGAGTTTTAGCTCTGACAGTCTTGCTTCATTTGTTACTTAGGGGACAGGGTAGATCCGCCTATAGCTTTTTGTGTGGTTTCCTTACGGGAATCACAGAGAGTTGGTTGGACTTAGGAGGTCTTATTTTCAGGCCATTGGGTCAGCTGATTCTCAGTTTTGAGGGATGGTGTTGCGGGCACTTCACCCTTTTCATTTGGTTTGTATATATTGCCTACGGGCATTGCACTTTTCTTTCCGTCACTGGAGGTTACTCGTGACGAGGTTGTTACTTACAGCGGGGGCTGTTTATATATTGTATATTAGTTTTATTACTTTTCGCATTTGGGTTTTATTTAATTCAGTCTTGTCTTAGTTATTATCAAAAAAAAAATATTCACGTTTTTCCGCATTAAGTTTACTTTTGGTTACTAAAGTGACGCCACCGAAATCGGGGTGTTACATTGTGGTATCAGAGCACGGTCGAGTCTTTCGGGAGTTGTTGGGGAATAGGTCTTCTGTGCTAGGTTGTGTGACTCTGCAAAGAGTGAAAATTGATTGTCTGCAAGCGATTTTTCGCTTAAAAATTGATTGAAGTTATTGCTTACTCATATTGTATAGTGATGCTAGATGCTATCTTATGATAAGTACTGACTGTTTGCTTCCTTTAACATAATATGGTGAATAATAACCAGCTAGCTGAGATGATGGCCACTATGGCCCAAGCGGTAACAGCGCAGGCCCAAGCGGTAACCGCACAGGCAAATGATAATGCCATGAGGCGTGCTACTGAAGAAGCACGTGAACAACATCAGCGCAGAGGGAAATAACTCTGGACCAGAACAAAGGCCTCAATGACTTCAGGAGGCAAAACCCACCCAAGTTCTCTGGTGGTACTGATCCAGACAAAGCAGATCTCTGGATTCAGGAGGTTGAAAAGATATTCGGCGTCCTACAGACTGTTGAGGGTGCCAAGGTGGGCATGGCGACTTATCTGTTGCTCGGTGATGCCGAGTACTGGTGGAAGGGCCACAAGGGGATCATGGAAGCCAACCATGAAGAGGTTAACTGGAACTCTTTCCGGGACGCATTCTTGGAGAAATACTTTCCAACTAGTGCTCGGGATGAGCGGGAGTCACAGTTTCTAACCCTCCGTCAGGGAGGTATGTCTGTACCGGAATTTGCTTCTAAGCTGGAGTCTCTGGCGAAGCATTTCCAATTCTTCCACGACCATGTGAACGAGCGCTACATGTGCAAGCGTTTCGTGAATGGGTTGAGGCCAGATATTGAGGACTCAGTGAGGCCGCTGGGAATCATGCGATTCCAATCTTTGGTTGAGAAGGCCACGGAGGTGGAACTGATGAAGAACCGGAGGCTAAACCGGGCTGGAGCTGGAGGGCCGATGAGGTCTGGTCCTCAGAATGTTCAGAATCGAGGGAGGTTTCAAAACAGGAGGCCATATCAGCGTCCTGCTGGTAGGGGATTTGCCTCGGGATCTTACAGGCCCATGGTGGGTGCTGCTGGTGGTTCAGGAGGTCAGACTCAGAACCGGGAACTGACTTGCTTCAAGTGTGGAAAGCAAGGGCATTATGCTCGTGATTGTCCCGACACGAGACCTCAATGTTACAACTGTAACAAACTGGGGCATACTGCGGCACAGTGCAAGGTACCAAAGGCGGAATCAGCCGTCAACACTGCCCGAGGGAAGCGTCCTGCTGCAAAGGCGAGAGTCTACACCATGGATGGTGAGGATGCTGAGGGAGTCGATGGACTGATTAGAGGCGACGGCGATATTGACGGTAACCTTCTATCCGTACTTTTTGATTCCGGTGCAACGCATTCGTTTATCTCTAGAGAGTGTGCAATCAGATTAAGACTTCCCATTACTGCTTTGAGCTTCGATCTGATAGTTGCTACTCCTGCCAAGACTCTACTTGCTAATTCAGCATGCATGTATTGTCCGATAACATACAACAATAGGATCTACCATGCTAACCTAGTATGCCTAACTCTTAAGAACCTAGATGTTATCCTAGGAATGGATTGGTTGTCCCGCTATCATTGTCTTTTGGACTGCAACCGAAAGAGAGTGGTATTTCCTGATTCGGATCTTTCCGAGTATCTATCTGCCAATCACATCAGCGTCGCTTTGAACGAGGGATCTCAGGAGTATTCTGTTTTGCTAAGCTTGGAGAGCAAAGGGAACCCAGAAGTTGGCAGTATTCCAGTGGTGAAGGAATTCACGGATGTTTTTCCTGGCGATGTACCTGGATTGCCGCCTGTACGCGACATTGAGTTTGCGATAGACATCGTACCGGGAACAGGGCCGATATCGATTGCACCATATCGTATGGCACCTGCGGAGCTAGTGGAACTGAAGTCCCAACTCGAAGATCTTCTGTCGAAGGGATTCATACGACCAAGCGTTTCACCTTGGGGAGCTCCAGTCTTATTGGTGAAGAAGAAGGACGGGAAATCGAGATTATGTGTCGACTACCGGCAACTGAACAAAGTAACCGTCAAGAATAGGTATCCGTTACCTAGGATTGATGATTTGATGGATCAACTGCGAGGAGCTACGGTATTCTCGAAGATCGACCTGAAGTCGGGTTATCATCAAATCAGGGTCAAGACCGAGGATATCCAGAAGACGGCATTCAGAACCCCGTTATGGACACTATGAGTACTTAGTGATGCCATTTGGGGTAACGAACGCACCTGCAATATTCATGGCTTACATGAATATGACTTTTCATACGTTCCTGGATCGATTCGTCGTGGTGTTTATCGACGATATCTTAATCTACTCGAAGAATGCCGAAGACCACGAGGAGCACTTGCGACAAGTTTTACAAGTGCTGAGGGAGAAGGTGTTGTATGCCAATCCTTCCAAGTGCGAATTTTGGCTCGAAGAGGTAAAATTCTTAGGTCATGTGATCTCTAAGGAGGGAATAGCTGTGGACCCAGCAAAGGTGGAGACCGTATTGTCATGGGAACGGCCGAAGACAGTGACGGAGATCAGAAGTTTTGTCGGTTTGGCGGGATACTATCGCCGTTTTATCGAGAATTTCGCGAAGATAGTTGGACCTTTGACTCAACTGACGAGGAAGGACCAACCTTTTGCATGGACTGAAGCGTGCGAGACTAGCTTTCAGACGATGAAGGAACGGTTGACGACGTCACCTGTACTCGTCTTACCGCAACCGGAGGAACCTTATGAGGTATACTGTGATGCTTCATATCAAGGTTTGGGATGTGTGCTGATGCAACATCGGAAGGTGGTTGCTTATGCTTCAAGACAACTGAAGGTGCATGAGAAGAATTATCCAACTCATGACTTGGAACTAGCTGCGATCGTATTTGCACTGAAGATTTGGAGGCATCACTTGTATGGATGCAATTTCACTATATTCAGTGATCATAAGAGCTTGAAGTACTTGTTTGAGCAGAAGGAGCTGAACATGAGGCAGCGTCGGTGGATGGAGTTTCTTAAAGATTACGAGTTCACTCTACAATATCATCCTGGAAAGGCGAACGTTGTTTCTGATGCCTTGAGCAGGAAGATGCACATCTCGTCGATGATGGTGAAGGAGCTGCAGCTGTTAGAGCAATTTCGAGATTTGAGCTTGGATGTGAGATTGTCCGAGGGAGAACTGAAGTTCGGGATGATCAGAATTACCAATGGATTGATGGAAGAAATCCGAGATCAACAGTTACAAGATGAGTTTCTGCTCGGGAAAAGGAATTTGGTAAGTCAAGGTAAAGACCCAGAATTCAAGGTAGGAAGTGACAACATCCTACGGTGCAAGGATAGGGTTTGTGTGCCTAACAACCCTGAATTGAGAAGATTGATTATGGATGAAGGTCACAAGAGCAAGTTAAGCATTCATCCTGGAATGAAGAAGATGTACCAAGACTTGAAGATGAATTTTTGGTGGCCAGGAATGAAAAGACAAGTGGCTGAGTATGTAGCCGCATGTTTGACATGTCAGAAGGCGAAGGTGGAACATCAGAAGTCTTCAGGTATGCTACAAAGCTTGGATGTGCCAGAATGGAAATGGGATAGCATATCGATGGATTTCGTTGTGGCTTTGCCAAGAACTCAGAAGGGATACGATTCTATTTGGGTAATCGTGGATCGACTGACTAAGTCGGCTCATTTCGTACCGGTGAGGACTACGTACAACGTGGAGAAACTATCAGAGTTATATATAGCGGAGATTGTACGACTTCACGGAGTACCGACAAGTATTGTATCCGATCGAGACCCGAAGTTTACATCACATTTTTGGGGAGCTCTTCAAGAGGCTTTGGGAACAAGGCTGAGACTAAGTTCTGCTTATCATCCGCAGACTGATGGACAGACTGAGAGAACTATTCAGTCGTTGGAGGATTTGCTACGCGCTTGCGTTCTGGACAACAAGGGGAGTTGGGATACCTTATTGCCATTGATTGAGTTCACATACAACAACAGTTTTCATACGAGCATTGGTATGGCACCGTATGAGGCTTTGTATGGCCGCAAGTGTAGAACACCTTTGTGTTGGTACCAAAACGGAGAAAATCTGTTGGTAGGACCGGAACTTCTGCAACAGACCACTGAGAAGATCAAGCAGATTAGAGAGAAGATGAGGACTTCTCAGAGTAGACAGAAGAGTTATGCAGATCAGAGGCGCAGAACTCTGGAGTTCGAAGAAGGAGATCATGTATTTCTGAGAGTTACTCAGACGACGGGTGTTGGTCGAGCAATCAAGTCAAAGAAGCTTACGCCCAAGTTCATTGGACCGTATCAGATCACTCGTCGAATTGGACCAGTCGCATATCAGATTGCACTACCTCCATTTCTATCAAACATTCATGACGTATTCCACGTGTCACAACTGAGGAAATATATTGCGGATCCGACACATGTTATCGAGCTGGATGACATTGAGTTGAAGGATGATCTGTCTTTCGAGACACCGCCAATTAGCATTGGTGACACCAGGATAAAACAGTTGAGAGGGAAAGAGATCGAGCTAGTGAAGGTCATTTGGAACAAAGACACTAGTGATGCGACATGGGAGCTGAAGGAGAAGATTCAAGAACAATATCCAGAACTATTTACTAACCCTTAAGTTTCGAGGTCGAAACTTTCTTTTTGGAGGGTAGTAATGTAAGGCCCGAGTTTTAGGCTTATGTTAAGTGAATAAACTTTTTATTCACGATTAGGGTTGATGTAATGTGAAGGGAAACCTGAACGAAAGTTTATTAAATGAAATATATTTATGAAGGAGAAAGTTCAGGAAAAGTTCAAGGATTTCATTATGATCGATAAAAGTTATAGCACGAACGTTTTACGCTTAAACCTAGGTCAGAAACCCTAGTATATAGCTAATTTTCACTTTTAGGCACGCTGGCAGTTAATTCCAAAAATCTTCAGAGAAATGTTAGAATTTCTCTTCTTCCATATATAACAATCGTTTCGAGGCGAAACTCTAGGATCTACGAACGTCCGATTCCAATCATCGGAAGTTTGCCGAAACCGAATCCCTGGTATTTCAAAACCCTAGAATTTCCCGACTTTGAGGACTTTATCTATTCAGAGCTTCAAATGAATATTCCACACGCGTACACCAATTTCTCTTGATGATTTCAATCTTTCTTCAGAAGGAAGTTTTCCATTCCGACATTCGAGGCAAAAAGCAACTTATCGGGTAAAATAGTTTTACACCGACTTTGCACCGACTTTGCATTAGTTGCCAAAAATACAAGGAGACATCTTCTTAGCTTGGGAATTCCTTTGCCAAAACCTATCTTAGAATTCATGGTGAATGACGCCGGAAAAATCGGATTCGCGGAACTTTCATTTTCCCGCGAATTTCCACCTTCTATATATAGCAAACAAAGGAAGAAAAAAACACAATTTTCCTCCATTTTCTCTCCTCTAAACCGCGGCCAAGAACAAGGAAGAAGGAAGAAGAGTTTTTCTTCATCGTTTGCTTGATCGTCGATCAATCAGTTGCTACTTCAAGGTTTCGAGGTATAGTCGCTAATCCTTACCTCCGATCGCTTTTTCCATAGCTTTTCTGTAGAGTTTTCTGAGCGGATAGTTTAAGGGTTTTTGCAAAACTATCCTGAATCTTTCATTTCTGATTCTAAACCTCTTCTATGTATGCCCAAGATCACTTCTGCCGGATTAGATTTTCCGTTATGTCGCCGGAATCAATTTGAACCTAAAATACCCATTTTATGTAGTTTTTGAGTAAAGTTCCAATCTTTAGGCTGTAAACTATCGCCTTAGCTTAGTGCTAGTAGGATTAGTTGTCATAAACGTCGTTGGTGACGTCCCTGCAAAATTTTATTTTTGGGATTTCAGTTTTGAAAATCCTAAGTTAAAAATCATGACCAAAATACCCCTGCGACAGTTTTTGATCCGATAATTTTTCCGAGTTCAGAATACCCTTAGTTACGGCTTATGAAAGCATAGGAACCAAGTTTGATCGAAGAAAAATCGAACCCTACAATTACCTATAGTGGCCGAGAGCTATTAAGGGGGAGGAAGAAATTTCCTTTTCCGAAAACTTGTCTTTTCGCGCTAGATTATCGTACCTTAGAGTATAGATTACTTCGAGTAACCTTAGTAAGTATCGATAGCTTAGTTTCCGATAGATTCTGATTGATTTTTGTGGTTTTGTTCTAAAGGTGATTTTGAGGAATTTCCTGAGGATCAACACCTTGCTTGTGAAGAAGAGTTTGAAGTTTTTGCTGGAGAACCTTCAGGTGAGGGCTTCTCACTGAATCTCTAGTTAATGCTTAGGGTCGATATTTCGACATTGTTTACTGTTTATGCACTGAGATTGTGTGTGATTGAAAATGTTTTCTGAGGCTTCGGCTGACAATGTAGATGATTCATCTACTGAATGTTTTTGAAGATTGACTTACATGCTATGTGCTATGTGGGTAATCTAGGATGTGTGGTGCATGCTTTATATGCTAAGTGCTAAGTGTTTATGATGCGATTTATTGATATATGACATGTTGTTGATTGTGATGATTTAAATATGCTTTACACTGAAAATCTGAGATTCTGAATGGTGAGAATAGCGGGCAGGTCATGCCGATTTTATTTTGAGAGTTTTGAGAAAGTTTGATAGGACGAACGAGGTTCGGGCCTTGTATAGGGTTTATGGATCGAGACATTCTCTGGAGTCATTTGGGGATTCGAAGATCCCGAGAACTTATAGGAATTGCGATAAGACTAAAAAGGATATTATTTTGAAAAGAAAATTCATAAGACATTAAACAACCTCTAAATCTTTAAGTAAGGGTAATAATCTCGAAAGGAGGCTTTGGATGAAAATCATAGTATGGAAAACGAGAAGTGTCGTTGGATCCAAGTGTTGAGTCTGTTGTTGTTGTGCTGTTGGAGCAGCGTTGGTTGTTGTGCTGTTGGAGCAGCGTTGGTTGTTGTGCTGTTGGAGCAGCGATGTTGTTGGGCTATCCTGGGGATAAGTCCGGGGAACCGTTAGTTCCCGAGTATGTGATACTCTTGTGTTGTTGGAGCAGCGATGTTGTTGGGCTATCCTGGGGATAAGTCCGGGGAACCGTTAGTTCCCGAGTATGTAATACTCTTGTGCTGTTGGAGCAGCGATGTGTGTTGTGAAGTGTGTCTTTTGTCGCAGAATCGACTTTGCCTTAGGGTAAGATTTTAGAGACTTTAATTTACCTAGAACACGTGGCGACGTGTCGAGTGAGATCGGAGACGTTGGTTGACTAATCATCCTGCATTCATGCAACATTAATGGGGTATTAACACAGGACGTACTCTGGACCTCGTCGGATTCCAAAATGGTCATAAGACCCGGATTTCCGTGATAGAGCGTCTGTAGACGTCTCTTGTAGCAGACCGAAATGGCAGACCTACGGGTTACGGCTGATCTGACTACCGTTGTTGTTGGAGTAAGAGGCACGCGGGCCGAAATGGCACCACCGTGGCTGGTGAAGGGCTGATCCGTTGATGTCCATCCGTTCCGGATTGCATATTGGTTGACTGGGTTAACCTGCATACATATCATGGAACATGCATACTAATTTAGTTGTTGAGTGTGATTGCTATTTGATTATCTTACTTGTAACATGCTAAGTGTTATTATTGCGTTCATGTTATTGTGGAACATGCAACCCTAGGAATGATATCTTTAGCTATAAGCCTAAGTGGCTATCTATTATTTGTACCTATTGGATTTATTATCTACATAGTTCTTTAGAGTTGACCCTCGCGTCTTCTGTGTGTGTTTTGGCGGACAACGCCTTTTGTCAGATGAACATTGCGGATTGGTTCGCAATGGTCCACCCTTCGGGGGGGATTAGGTACGAGATGATCGACCAGGACGACCCCGGGTCGTGGGTGGTTGACCCCGTGAGCCACCGAGCGACGTATTCGGGGCGTATCATGGAGGACCACGTGGATAGTGGAGGACTCTTGAGGTCAGGAGTGTTGAGGCGATGCTCTATCAGCTTCAACTTGCCACCGGGCGTTCACTGTGGACCAGGTCTTGGAGGAGCACCGCCGCCACCGTCATCTTCAGAGGAGGAGGATCCCTCAGAGGAGATTCCAGTGGGAGTGCCTTCGGCAGGGTCTAGTGCACCCTCCGTTGCGATCATTGATGATCAGGGTTCGGGCCCTAAGCCCGTGAGTCCAGCATCGGAGAGTGTTGCAGGAGCGAGGGGAGGACGGATAGGGTTGATAGACTTGGTCGTTCTGGATTCTGATTCAGACGACGATCATGCTAGCACATAGTTTTGAGTGTTGGTATGAGCTCCTCGAGTTAGGATTAGTGTAGGGGTAGAGTTTTAGCTCTGACAGTCTTGCTTCATTTGTTACTTAGGGGACAGGGTAGATCCGCCTATAGCTTTTTGTGTGGTTTCCTTACGGGAATCACAGAGAGTTGGTTGGACTTAGGAGGTCTTATTTTCAGGCCATTGGGTCAGCTGATTCTCAGTTTTGAGGGATGGTGTTGCGGGCACTTCACCCTTTTCATTTGGTTTGTATATATTGCCTACGGGCATTGCACTTTTCTTTCCGTCACTGGAGGTTACTCGTGACGAGGTTGTTACTTACAGCGGGGGCTGTTTATATATTGTATATTAGTTTTATTACTTTTCGCATTTGGGTTTTATTTAATTCAGTCTTGTCTTAGTTATTATCAAAAAAAAAATATTCACGTTTTTCCGCATTCAGTTTACTTTTGGTTACTAAAGTGACGCCACCGAAATCGGGGTGTTACATTGAAAGATGTGTCTTTTGTCGCAGAATCGACTGTTACCTTAGGGTAAGCTTTTAGAGACATTAATTTAGCTAGAACACGTGGCGACGTGTCGAGTGAGGTCGGAGACGTTGGTTGACTAATCATCTTGCCTCCATGCAACATTAATGAGGTATTAACACGGGACGTACTCCGGACCTCGGTGGATTCCAAAATGGTCATAAGACCGGATTTCCGCGAAAGAGCGTTTGTAGACGACTCTTAGTAGCAGACCGAAATGGCAGACCTTCGGGTTTACTGCTGATCTGACTACCGTTGTTGTTGGAGTAAGAGGCACGCGGGCCGAAATTGTCCCACCGTGGCTGGTGTTAGGGCTGATCCGTTTGATGTCCATCCCTTTCCGGAATGCATTGGTTAACTGGGTTAACCGTCATATCATTGCATGCAACATGCATACTGACTTAGTTGTTGAGTGTGTTTGATAATTGATAATCTTATCTGATGCATGCTATTTGCTATTATTGTAGTTTACATTCATTGTGGAATATGAAACCCTAGGATGCTATCTCTAGCTATAAGCCTAAGTGGCTAATCTCTTATCTATATCTATTGGTGATATTACTTACATAATTCTTTGGAGTTGACCCTCGTGTCTTCTGTGTGTGTTTTGGCGGACTACGCCCTTTGTCAGATGTCCATGGCGGACGGGATCACGACGGTTCACCCTTCGGGGGGAACTAGGGTTGAGATGCTGGAACAGGAGCGCATCACGGTTGCGAGAGGAAGACGGATGGTGTACATAGACTTGGTCGTTCTGGATTCAGATTCAGACGACGATCATGCTAGCATGTAGGATTGAGTGTTAGTGTGAGCTCCTCGAGATAGGATTAGTGTAGGAGTAGAGTCTCAGCTCTGACTTTCATTTGTTTCTTTGGGGACATGGTAGTTTCCCGCCTATAGCTTTTTGTGTGGTTTCTTTACGGGAATCACAGGGAGTTGGTTGGACTTAGGAGGTTTCGTTTTAGGCCATCTGGGCTGACTCATTCTCGTTTTTGAGGTTTGTCTTGCGGACATAGCCTTTACTTTAGTCTGTACATATTGCTTACGAGCGTTACACTCTCTACTTCCCGTCACTGGAGGTTTACTCGTGACGTGGTTAGCTACTTACAGCGGGGGCTGTAATATATATTGTATATTAGTTCAGTTATCTTTCGCATTTGCGTTTTATTTACTCCAGTCTTGTTTATAGTATCGACGAAAAAAAAATATTCACGTTTTCCGCATTAAGTTTATTTTTGGTTACTAAAGTGACGCCACCGAAATCGGGGTGTTACATTGTGCATTAAGTTTATTTTTGGTTACTAAAGTGACGCCACCGAAATCGGGGTGTTACAATCTACTCTTATGACCCTCATCCAAGATCAACTTCCTCAA
Organism: Lotus japonicus; assembly: GCF_012489685.1. NCBI lineage: Eukaryota > Viridiplantae > Streptophyta > Magnoliopsida > Fabales > Fabaceae > Lotus > Lotus japonicus. The sequence continues at coordinate 40,644,619 of NC_080042.1, forward strand.
AATATCTTGACATAGAGTCAAACACTTAATCTCAAGTATCACGGCAATCATACTAATCACAGACACTCTCACAGTCAAGCAAACATCTTAGCAAACAAGTCTACCCAAATCTCACCGTGAAGCTTTGAAGACACCTTTATCAAAAACAAAACACAACGAGTTCGGAAACTAGTAAGCCCAAAACCCTTAGTGCTCTGGTTTCTCAACCGGAGCTCTGATACCACAATGTAACGCCCCAATTTCTCGAGTGTCACACAATAACCAATTAATCCAATTTTCGTAAAGAATTTTTGTCGATCCAATTATTATTCTTTGATTAATGACCAAGGTTCATTAATTGCGAAACTCTTGAAAGATTAACTTTTACAAATCTCGCGGAGGTAAACATCATCCCAAAACTTTTGAAATAAATAAAATAAGTATGAAATATACATCTAAAACCAAAGTAAATTACATCAGCTTTATTTATCCAAATGAAAGCAAAATAATTGTTCAGTGCTTCCCGAACTCGGTACTCTCAACCCAAAGATAAAATGGATGTCTCTCAACCCAAACCTATTCCTTGGCCTCTTCCTCTTTATCTTCTTCTTCTTCATCAGGAGTGTATTCGTCATCCGGTAGTGGCTCGTCACGGAGTATCAGCTCCCAAGAATGGGTCGTCGCCGTTATCTTCACGACCATCTACCCCCCCCTCCCACAAATAGCAAATAAACATGCAGCACAAGGGCCAGGTCGCAAAAACAACATAATCACAAACATAACATAATACACAGTAATCATTCGCTTATGGAATTAATTTTTATAACAGTTAGTCAGTTAAACTAACGCATCCTCACATCACACAACCCACCAAAACACCTTGGCCAATCACATACATCCGCAGATGTACAATCACATGGATTCACAATGATCCATAATCACAAGTCTCACGGTGACCGCAGTCAACCAAATCACGAAGATCCACACCGATCCACAAATCACCCTCGCGTGCAAGCTACCGTTTTTCTCTAACGGCACCATCGTTCTCTTGGTACATAGTCTCACCTAGACCTATGTTCCATTATTTCACGTTTACTTGCAAGCGAGTTAAATTTCATTCTTTTTAGATTAAGGCTCTAAAGTCAATCCTAGAGTCTTATTATGCTCTTCACACAACAATATCAACAGTACAACAATCACAAGGGACAAAGGGGATTACAGCTAGGTGAGCGACCCTTTGACCGTTAATCAAAGAGCAATACCAGTAAATTAAATATTCAAGACATGACAATGATGTGAATGCCCATTTGGTTCCAATGATGGGAGCGCCTTGAGGTTTCTTGACAAGGTTCCAAACATCATTCTTGGAGAATTGATTCAGTTCTTCTTCCATTGCCAAAATCCAGTCTTTGTCTTGCAGAGCTTCATCAATTGATTTTAGTTCAATTAATGATACCAATCCCTTCAGACTAAGTAGAGTCTCTTCAAAGGGTCTGAATGCTGATCTGGTTCTGACTGGTTCATTTGTGTTTCTCAGAATCAACTCCTTAGGGTGAGAGGCAACAATTATGCTCTTCCTCTGAGGTTGTGAATCAGAGGGACCAACTTCCTCTCGCTCAGCTTCCTCCGGAGCTTTGCCTTTATCAGAAACATTTATACTCATATCTGCAAACTTTTCAACTAGCTTTGACTAATCAGAGTCAAGCTTATCATCAAATCTAACATGAATAGATTCTTCAATGGTTTTAGCATCAGTATTATAAATTCTAAAGCCTTTAGAACGTTCAGAGTAACCAAGTAATAGACATTTAGAAGATTTAGAATCAAACTTATGTAATCTATCCTTAGTGTTCAAAGCATAGCAAACACAACCAAAAAGATGAAAGTAAGAAATGTTTAGTTTTATTTTCTTCCACAATTCATAAGGAGTCTTCAAAATTGGTCTGATAGAGATCCTGTTCTAAATGTAACATGCTGTATTTACTGCCTCAGCCCGGAAGTGCTTTGCCATGTCAGTTTCTTGAAGCATAGTTCTAGCCATCTCTTGAAGAGTTCTATTCTTCCTCTCAACAACACCATTTTGTTGAGGAGTTCTAGGACAAGAGAAATCATGTGCAATTTTGTTGGTCAATCTGCAAGTGTACAGAATCTACCCGGTTTTAAATTATCGAACCACAGGGAATTGGTGTGGCCATTCAGTTTAAGCCTCGACTTCATGGTAGGAAAGCGAGTAAAATTCAGTTTTAAAGGTTGGTTGTTCGTTGTGATACTTAATTAGAAAACTAACAAAGATAAGTGTGTGATAATCAATGGTGAGAATGCCTTGGGTTCTTGCTTGACTAATTCAGTTCTAATCAACCTATTCTACCCACAAAACTCTGAGTCTCTCCTTGATTCTCTAGCCTAATCAATTATCTATCGATGCCTCGCATAGACAATTCTCTCAAGTCAAAAGATAGGCACAATTCCTTGATAACCTAAACATTTTCTAAAGGCATTAAGCATGCAATTCAGGCCAACAAACCCCAACCCTTTCTCTATTCCTAGTAGCAAGCATAGAAGGAGTAATCCCACAACAAGTCCCTAATCTATAAAAAACTTCCGTTCTATTATAGAAAAGCATAAAGCTAGTTCGCGATCAAGCTTAAAACATAAAGCATGGATGTGAGATTCAAGGGTTTACTCAGAGGATTAATGAATAGAAATAGGAATTAAGATTAAAACATCATAAGTCTTACAAAGAACCCAAAGCAAAGGGGTTTAGCCAATCATGGCTATGAAATCCATACAAGAAAGTAAAGATGAAACCTGGAACATAAGGCTTAGAGAAAGCTCCAGAACTCAAACCCTCTCTTCTAACTTATGAAAATATGATAAAATGAAAAAAGGTTCAAAGAGAAAAGTCAAAAAACCAATTTATAGGCAAACCAGGCGAGTCTGGGCCCTTAGGCGCCAATTCAAAGTGAAAACAACGCCTCTGGAAGGCAATTGGCGCTCAGGCGCTCAACAGGGGCGCTCAGGCGCCAATTCCTTTCTAGCATCATGCAAACATCGATCCAATTGGCGATCAAGCGCTCGTGTTGAGCGCCTGAGCGCTCTCTACATGCTAGAAAGGTTCTTGAATGTAAGACCTGGATTTACAGAGCAAGTTAATTTCCGACTCACGCGTAGAATCAGTGTAAGCGTGACAGGAGTTTGCTGTTCGAGAAAGATTAATGAAGAAGAAAGTTCAGGAATTGCTTGAGGAATGTTTCATAGTTGTTTTAGGAATTTGTGCGAGTCGTCTGCACACCTGCCTTATGGCGAGAGTGTCCAGAATAGGCTAATTTCGCTTTCAAAGCAACGTTTAAGTGAGGTTTCAAATCCTTGGGAAAATAAAAAGTTCTCTTTATTTTTCCTTCGACCAGTGTTTCATTTCGGAACCCTGGACTGTACGCACGATAGTATTCACTTCTCGGAAGTCCGACGACGCTAATTTCTTTGCTTCGAAACCCTAAATTCAAACACTGGATGAAGACTTTTTCTATTAGGAGCTTTTAACGAAGTTTCCGTCTGCGTTGCCAGATTTTTTTCGATGTTTCCAATCTTTCTTCAGAACGAAGTTTTGTCATCTGACCATCACAGCAAAAAGTAGTTTTACGGGACAGATTAACTTACACCGCTTTTGGGATTTTAGGGATCGTTTTTCCCAAATGTTAGAGATTTGTTTTGAGTTCTGGAATTTTGTCCCCAGAATCTCTCTTAGAATTCATCGATGAAGGTGCTGTAAAAATCAGAATCGCGAAATTTTCATTTTCCCGCGATTTCACCTTCCTATAAATAGTTAAAAATTCAAAACTATCTTCATTTTCTTCCTTAGAGGCCGCGAGTTCAAGGAGAGGAAAGGAGAGAAAAATTTTCGCCGAAACATGACTGATCTTCGCGCAGTTCGTTCCTACTTCAAGGTATCGAGGTAACTAGCTTGATTCTTACCTCTGATCACTGTTTCTACTGCGTTTCTTTAGCTGTTTCTGTGCTCAAAGTTTTGAGCTTTTCGTAAAACTGTCCGTTTTTCCTGATTTCTCTGTTGGGGTATCTTCTGTACGTGCTCAAGAGCCTAGAACCTTCGCCGGTATTCGCCGTTTTCGATCGAGTTGTCAAGGATCTGAAAAACTGATTCAAAACCCTTTTTGGCGCACATTTCGAAACTTTAATGTCGAAAAGTCGTAATCCGTCTTCGTGCCTTTAGGATTAGTTGTTACAAATGTCGTTAGGAACATCGCTGTCAAGTTTGTTTTCCGAAGTGTTAACTTTGAGGTTTTGAGCTTTTATTTTGATCCGATCGTCCAAAATTTTTTCCGACAGTTTCTTTGCCTTAGTTTTACCCTAAAACTACCTTGTAAACAGATTAGATCGATGAAAAAGAGCCGGAGCTCTTTTCTCTTTATGGCCGAGAGCTTAGTGCAAGGGGGGGAAAGTTTTTCGTTTTCGAAAACTTGTCTTTTCGTACCCGATTGTTGTATTCTGAAGCTTCGATGCTTTGTCTATCGTTAATTAGCTGTATTGTGATCGAGCTAACTGATTTTGTTTGGATTTCTGCTTTGTTTTCTCCGAGGTTCAGTTGAAGGGACTTTGGGTTTTTCAGAGCAAGCGTGTGAAGGAAATTTAAACCACGAGGCTGGAGCAGCTCGAGGTTAGGGCAACTTACTAATAGCTATGACTGCATGATAGGCGTCAATAAATTCGACTTATGCTTTATTTGATATTGATTATGATGATGAATTGGTGTTATGATGTTTTCCATAACTTATGATATTGAGATGTTATTGAATTGTGCGTTTTGACGCGACTTCGGAGTGGGGAATCATTGAACTGGTGATATTTGATATTTCGGGTTGGGGAAACAACCCTAGGCAAGTTCAAACTTGGGGTTTGAGACTTAGCCATTTGTTCGTATACTTAGACTTTCCCCGGGAATTGCTTTTGGTGGGTTTTTGGAAAACTTAGAAAGAAAATAGGATTTTGAAAACTAGAGACTTTGGGAAATTTAGACTTTGAGAAATAAACTCATAACTTGACTAATTCGATTCGAAACAATTTTTATTAACGAATAAACATAGGAAAACTAAAGGGGAAAAATAATTGCGAAAGACGGGGAAAAGTCGACTTTTGTTGTGGGTTTTTGGAGAATTGCTGGACACCAGGGGGGGGTGAGCCACGGTGATGATTGAAAGTCACCGAGTACTTTAGTACTCTTGTTGTTGGAGTTGTGTTGTATTGACCGACACTAACTCTTGGGTTTTTGAGATTGGGTTTTGAGCTAAACACTTGCGTTGGGAGGACGATTCAATGTTTGGCTAACCATATTGCATCATGCATCATTTGGTGAAGAACGGGAATGCTTCACCAATGCATCATTCGATGAAGAACGGGAATGCTTCACGAAGGTTGGGGATTGCCTTCATCGAAGAACACCTGGGTGTATCTTCGGCATAGCGGGCTGATCCAACTATGCATGGGTTTGTAAGCGACACCCGAGCGGAAATGGTTAAACACTAGGCCGGTGTTAGGACTGACCCGATGGTGCCCATCCCACTTGAACTATCCGGATTCATATTGATTTCATTTCACGCATACATTCACTCTGACTGGAATTGTATGCTATTTGATTTATTGAAGCATTGTTAGAGCATATAACATGCTAGGATTATTTATATATATATATATATCAACATATATATCTATACCCCTTGTCACATGTTGAGTGTATAATTACTTATTTCCGTGAGTTGACCCTAGCGCTTTGGCTTTGGTTTCATGTTTGTGTTTGGGCGGTCGGCCTGCTGCTAGATATCGATGACGGACTGGTTTTCGATGGTCTCTCCCTCGGGGGGGATCAGGTATGAGTTGGTGGACCGTCATGCCCCCACCGCTTGGGTGATCGATGTTGCCGGTCACCGAGCGACGTACCGGGGAAGGGTCATGGAGGACCGGACAGACGAGCGTGGATGATTGACGAGGGGAGTGCTACGACGTATGGAGCTGAGCTTTGACTTGCCACCTACAGTTCGCTGTGGACCAGGTACTGGTCGAGGACCACCTGCACCACCTCCGACTTCATCTTCTTCTGATGACGAGGACCCAGCTGAGATCGAGCCTGATGTTGCTGCACCTGTTGCGCCACCTCCTGCTACTGCTATCGATCCTACCGACGTGGCGTCATCCTCGAGGCTCGTGCAGCCGAACGTCTCTTTCCTTTCACTCCACCGCGCGGCTACCGTGTGGATACCCTGGTTCGGGTGGTGGAGGAGGATGTTCTTACTGGAGAGGTGGATGTTGAGACGGGCTTGACTAGGACGGTGCGCAGGACAGTTAGGAGGGAGGTCGTGGACTTGGACACCGAGATGATTACGGTGGATTCCAACTCGGACTCCGACAGCAGTGGGGACAGCTACTCGCCGAGTGAGGAGGAGGAGGAGGAGCTATGAGCAGAACTGGGAGGGTAGGTTAGGCAGCGTCATTTTTTTTAGGGTGACTGTACTTTTGATACTTTCACTTACACTACTGGTTCTGTATATATTTGCCTACGGGCACACTACTTTGGAGTCAGTGCGAGTGCGCGTGACGTGGGAGTGCAGCTGAGGTTGTACATGTGTATATATTTGTATATCGGTTAGTTTAGTTGTTGGGTTATGTCTTTATTTTTCAATTGATTTTATTAATTAAAACGAAACAAAAAATTACCTGTTTTCCGCGTAAAGTTTATTTTTAGTTACTAAAGTGACACCTGGAAATCGGGGTGATGAGGATCGGTCCAGCCCAGACAAAGACCCTTTGCAGGAAATAGGAGGTCCAATGACAAGGTCCAAGACCAAAAGAATGAAGCAAGCTTTGCAAGGACTGATTTTGGAGCTCAAGGGAAAAGAAGATCAGAATAAATTAGAAGCAACTCCAAAGTGGGTCAATTTCCTTGAACTCAAGAATAATGATGACTTGGACCCAACTTGAAGGCATAATTTCCAAGAACCCAATCTGCATGTTCAAGATGCACTCATGGACATTAATATTTAGTAAATAAGTCCATTTTAGTTATTTTCTTGAATTTTCGTATTTAATATAGGGGTGAATTTTCTGATGACATTTTGTATTCCCCCTAGTTGGTTTTTAATGTCTTTTATGAGCCTTTGACTCATCTTTAGGAATAGTGGGTTTTTTTACTCAAGTTTCCAATGCTAGTGGAGCTATAAATCTCTAGTGGAGTCTATTAAATGTTAGTGGGAGCATTATTACTTATTGGAAAGAGTAGCATCCCACTTACCCTATAAATAGGGACTCAATGTATGGAACAAAGGAGTTTTTGAATCTGAATGATATTGAGTTTTCTCATATTGTGAGAGCTTCCCATTTGTTCTTGGGTTAAGAACTAAACTTGATAACTTTGGTTCTACCGGCAGGTCGCGGTTAGGGTCAAGTTCCCCTTTTATCTTTGATAACTTTGGTTCTACCGGCAGGTCGCGGTTAGGGTCAAGTTCCTATCTTTTGTCACCGGTTTTCAAGACGATCCTTTGTTTCCCAAATCATATCATTTGGTACCAGAGCTTAGGCTCTTGAAAACCAGGTTTCTTTTCTCCATTTTGTTTTTATTTTTCGTTTTTTTTGTTGTTCTCATTCTATATAAAAAAAAACAGCCTACTCATATTATCCTTTCCCTTGTCTTCTCATCATCTTTTTTTGAAGTTTTCGTGTGTTCCTTCATTCTTTTTGTCTTTTGTGATTTGCATTCTGCTGGAAAAAAAAAAAGTGCAAAAAAAAAAAGAAAAGAAAAGAAGTGTTCAGGTCCAAAAGCAAAAAAAAAAAGAAAAAAAAAGAAGTATTACAAAAAAAAAGGAAAAAAAAAAAGAGTTGTGACCTGAAGAATTTAAGTGTGTTTCTTTCCAGCAATCAAAAAGAAAAAAAAAAAAAAAACCTCAGCCATTGTTCTCGTTTTCTATTTATCTTAAAAAAAAATTAGTGTGTCCTTCCTAATCTCTCATTTCCTTAAATCGCTGAAGTTATCATCTTCATACTCTAGCTGTTCCTTGTTGTGTAGAACCATCCTAAAGTTCTTAATTTAAGAGCTCATAAGGTGAAGCTGAGTGGTAAAAGGCAAGAGTTGTGAGATCATTAGAGGAAAAAAAAAAAGCGAAAGATTGAGAGAAACACGAGTGATTGAAATATTTTGAGTGTAAACACGTGAGATTGTGTGAGTGAGAATTTTATTACTAACTGTGTTTTTTGGCAGCACATAATCATGAGTGGAGACGAAGAAGGAGCATTTGATCTCAAGCTGTTTGTGAAAGCTGTTACAGAACAATTCACAGCCTTAAATAGAAGATTTGATGATTTAGCATCAAGGTCTAGGTCCCCTCCTAGGCGAAACAATGAAGAGGAAGACGAGGAGGAGTATTCAGATGGAAGATCTCATGAAAGAAGAAGAAGTGACAATAACTTGAATAGTATCAAAATGACCATCCCTACATTTCAAGGAAAGAATGATCCTGAACTGTACTTGGAGTGGGAGAGAAAGGTGGAGCATGTGTTTGATTGCCATCATTATTCAGAGGAGAAAAAGGTAAAATTGGCAGTTGTTGAATTTTCTGATTATGCTAGTATTTGGTGGGATCAATTTGTGATAAACAGGCGCAGAAATGGAGAGAGACCCATTCGCTCATGGGAAGAAATGAAGGCTGTCATGAGAAGAAGATTTGTCCCCAGCCATTACCATAGAGACTTGCACCGAAAATTGCAAAGTCTGACCCAAGGTTCTATGAGTGTGGAGGATTATTACAAGGAGATGGAGATAGCTATGATGAGAGCCAATATAGAAGAAGACCGTGAAGCCACTATGGCAAGGTTTATTGGAGGTTTAAAGAAGGAGATTGCTGATGTGGTGGAATTACAATATTATGTGGAGATGGAGGATTTGTTGCACAAAGCAGTTCAGGTGGAAAAGCAATTGAAGTCCAAAACCTCCTCCAAATTCTCATCATCCTCAAGCACTTCTTGGAAGTCAAATTGGAAGAATAATAAAGCCATTTCCCATCCTAAAGAAAATGTGAAGGCCAAGTCTACTATGGCATCCTCTAAAGGTAAATCTGAAACTAATTCTTCTTCACGATCACGTGATATAAAATGTTTCAGATGCCAAGGAATTGGGCATATTGCTTCTGAGTGTCCAAACAAAAGAGCAATGATTTTGCTGGATAATGGAGACATAGAGAGTGTGAGCTCAAGTGATGATGAAATGCCTCTGTTAGAAGATTGTAGTGATGTTGAAGTGGCTGAACCCGTGCATGGAAATTTGCTTGTTACTAGGCGTGCTCTTAGCATACAGCCTAAGGAAGATGAAGATGCGGAGCAACGTGATAAAATTTTCCATACTAGGTGCCTCATTAATGAAAAGGTATGTAGCATGGTTATTGACAGTGGAAGTTGTACTAATGTTGCTAGCACCTTGATGGTCGAGAAACTGAACTTGCCAACCAAAAAGCATCCTAATCCATATAGACTTCAGTGGCTCAATGATTGTGGAGACATAAGGGTGACTAAGCAGGTTTTGGTATCATTTTCCATTGGAAAATACAAAGATGAGGTTCTTTGTGATGTTGTGCCTATGCATGTGGGCCACTTGCTTCTTGGGCGGCCATGGCAATCTGATAGAAATGTTGATCATAATGGGCACAAAAATACCTATACCTTTACCATGAACAATCGCACCATTGTGTTGACACCTCTCAAACCTGCTGAAGCATATGCTGATCAAATTAGAATCGCAAAAGAGTGTAAGTTGAGAGAAGAAAAAGTGAGCATTCAAGAAAAAGAGAGAAAAAGTAAGAAAAATGAAAATGAGAAAAAGAAAGAAAAAGAAAAACATGAGTGCAGTGAAGAGAAAAATAAGAGAGTAAGTGCATTTGCCAAGAAAAGAGATGTTGAGAGTGCATTGTTAGCAAGGGAGAAATTGCTTGTACTCATGTACAAAGATGTTTATTTCACTAACAATCTTAACTCTTCTTTGCCTAGTGCTATTAATTCATTGTTGCAGGAGTTTGCTGAAATTTTTCCAGAAGAAGTACCACAAGGATTGCCTCCTTTAAGAGGTATTGAGCATCAAATTGACTTTATTCCTGGTTCCTCACTTCCAAACAAGCCAGCTTATAAGACAAGTCCCGAGGAAGCAAAGGAAATTCAAAAGCAAGTGGATGAGTTGTTGCAAAAGGGATTTGTGAGGGAGAGCCTCAGTCCTTGTTCTGTTCCCGTGATCTTAGTTCCGAAGAAAGATGGAACATGGCGCATGTGTGTTGATTGCCGAGCCATAAACAAAATCACTGTAAAGTATAGATATCCTATCCCTAGATTAGATGATATGCTTGATGAATTGCATGGTTCTTGTGTGTTTTCTAAAATTGATTTGAAAAGTGGATACCATCAAATTCGCATGAAGGAAGGTGATGAATGGAAAACTGCTTTTAAAACCAAATATGGTTTATATGAGTGGTTAGTGATGCCATTTGGCTTAACTAATGCACCCAGCACATTCATGAGATTAATGAACCATGTTTTGCGTTCTTTCATTGGGAAATTTGTTGTAGTCTACTTTGATGACATTTTAATTTACAGCAAATCCCTAGATGAACATGTTGAACATTTACATGCTGTGTTTGGTGTTTTAAAAGAGAACAAGTTGTATGCCAACCTTCAAAAGTGTTCTTTTGGCATGGAATCTGTTGTATTTTTGGGTTTTGTTGTAAGTTCTAAAGGAGTTTCTGTTGATGAAGAGAAGGTCAAGGCAATTAGAGAATGGCCTACACCTAAGAATGCTAATGAGGTAAGAAGTTTTCATGGTTTAGCAAGTTTTTATCGAAGGTTTGTGAGGAACTTTAGTTCTATTGCTGCACCTTTGAATGAACTTGTTAAAAAGAATGTGACTTTCAAGTGGGATGATGTGCATGAATATGCTTTTAATTCTTTGAAAGATAAGCTGACCAATGCACCTTTGCTTTGTTTGCCTAATTTTGATAAAGCTTTTGAAATTGAATGTGATGCTTCTGGTGTTGGAATAGGTGCTGTTTTGATGCAGGATTCCAAACCGATTGCATATTTTAGTGAGAAGCTTAGTGGAGCAGCGTTGAATTATCCCACATATGACAAGGAGCTTTATGCATTGGTAAGAACTTTGCAAAATTGGCAGCATTATTTGTGGCCAAGAGAGTTTGTCATCCATTCTGACCATCAAAGCTTGAAGTTTCTAAGTTCTCAAGGAAAGCTTCAAAAAAGACATGCCAAGTGGTTGGAGTTCATTGAGATGTTTCCTTACGTGATCAAGTACAAGAATGGTAAGGAAAACATTGTGGCTGATGCCTTGTCTAGAAGGTATGCATTGCTTACTTCATTGCAAACAAAACTACTTGGGTTTGAGCATATCAAGGACTTGTATGCCAATGACTTTGATTTTGGACAGGTATGGGATTCTTGTTCTAAGCATGCTTTTGGGGACTATTATAAACATGAAGGTTTCTTGTTTAGGAAAGATAAATTGTGTGTTCCTGTTTGTTCTTTGCGTGAAATGCTTGTTAGGGAAACTCATGGTGGTGGACTAATGGGACATTTTGGGGTTCAAAAGACTTTAGAAATTTTGAAAGAGCATTTTTATTGGCCTAAAATGAAACATGATGTGCAATCTGTTTGTGAAAAATGCATAACATGTAAGCAAGCCAAATCTAAAGTGATGCCCCATGGTTTCTATACACCTTTGCCTGTTCCTAATCAACCTTGGACTGATATCTCAATGGATTTTGTCTTAGGTTTTCCTAAATCACAGGGTGGGAAGGACAGCATATTTGTGGTTGTTGATAGGTTTAGCAAAATGGCACATTTCATTGCACGCTCCAAAACAAATGATGCCACACATATTGCTGATTTGTTCTTTAAAGAGGTTGTGCGTTTGCATGGATTACCAAGAACAATAGTAAGTGACAGAGATGTGAAATTCTTAAGTCATTTTTGGAGAACTTTATGGAGTAAGTTAGGAACTAAGCTTCTGTTTTCTACAACTGCACATCCACAAACGGATGGGCAAACTGAGGTTGTGAATAGAACACTTACTACCTTGCTGCGTGCAATCATTCAAAAGAATTTAAAACAGTGGGAAAAATGTTTGCCACATGTTGAGTTTGCATATAATAGAGCTGTGCATTCTACTACTTCTTACTCTCCGTTTGAAGTTGTGTATGGCTTTAACCCTTTGACTCCATTGGATATCTTACCTTTACCTACTAATGAATTTGCTAATTTTGATGGAAACAAAAAGGCAGATTTTGTCAGGGAGTTGCATGCCAAGGTTAGAGCAAACATTGAGAAAAGGAATGAACAGTATGCAAAGCAAGCTAATAAGGGGCGTGTTCGCATTACTTTTGAACCCGGAGATTGGGTTTGGGTTCATATGCGGAAAGAAAGATTTCCAACTCAAAGAAAATCCAAATTGCACCCAAGGGGAGATGGACCTTTCCAAGTATTAGAAAAGATCAATGACAACGCCTAGAAGCTGGATTTGCCAAATGAATATGGAACTATAAGTTCTACTTTTAATGTGGCTGATCTATCTTTGTTTGATGTAGGTGATGGGTTTGATTCGAGGACGAATCCTTTCGAAGAGGGAGGGAATGATGAGGATTGGTCCAGCCTAGACAAAGACCCTTTGCAGGAAATAGGAGGTCCAATGACAAGGTCCAAGACCAAAAGAATGAAGCAAGCTTTGCAAGGACTGATTTTGGAGCTCAAGGGAAAAGAAGATCAGAATAAATTAGAAACAACTCCAAAGTGGGTCAATTTCCTTGAACTCAAGAATGATGATGACTTGGACCCAACTTGAAGGCATAATTTCCAAGAACCCAATCTGCATGTTCAAGATGCACTCATGGACATTAATATTTAGTAAATAAGTCCATTTTAGTTATTTTCTTGAATTTTCGTATTTAATATAGGGGTGAATTTTCTGATGACATTTTGTATTCCCCCTAGTTGGTTTTTAATGTCTTTTATGAGCCTTTGACTCATCTTTAGGAATAGTGGGCTTTTTTACTCAAGTTTCCAATGCTAGTGGAGCTATAAATCTCTAGTGGAGTCTATTAAATGTTAGTGGGAGCATTATTACTTATTGGAAAGAGTAGCATCCCACTTACCCTATAAATAGGGACTCAATGTATGGAACAAAGGAGTTTTTGAATCTGAATGATATTGAGTTTTCTCATATTGTGAGAGCTTCCCATTTGTTCTTGGGTTAAGAACTAAACTTGATAACTTTGGTTCTACCGGCAGGTCGCGGTTAGGGTCAAGTTCCCCTTTTATCTTCGATAACTTTGGTTCTACCGGCAGGTCGCGGTTAGGGTCAAGTTCCTATCTTTTGTCACCGGTTTTCAAGACGATCCTTTGTTTCCCAAATCATATCACGGGGTGTTACATTGAACTTCTTCTTAACTCCTCTTTATGCCTCCCTTCAATTCTCCAAGCCTCTTGACCTTCTTTCTTCATCAGTTTTCAGACCTAGCTGCTTGGGAACAAAGCAATGAAAATATCTAGGATTTCCAAGAGTTTATTAGCATAAAAGACCCTCAATTCAAGTAGAAAAGATATGCAAGTCATAAACTTACTTAAAATGCAAGAAAGGTCCCTATAAAACTATAAAATTACCAAAACAAAGTAAAAACTCAAAGAAAGATAAAAATGCATGATAATGTATGAAACAATACATGAGACTCAATAAAAAGACTCAAAATAAACTACAAAATGTCCCTAAAAACACTACTAAACTAGGGTCATCAAATTCCATAGGAATCAAACAGACTCTCAAACTTGTGTAACACCCCGATTTCCGGGTGTCACGTTAGTAACCAAAAATAAACTTTACGCGGAAAACAGGTAATTTTTTTTCGTTTGTTTCCTTTAAATAAAAGCGATAGAAAATAAAGACATAACCCGATAACTAAACTAACCGATATACAAATATATACACATGTACAGCCTCAGCTGCACTCCCACGTCACGCGCACTCGCAGTCACTCCAAAGTAGTGTGCCCGCAGGCAAATATATACAGATCCAGAGGTGTCAGTGAGAAAGTTATAATTACAATCCACTAGGAGAAAGTCGACCTCAAAATGGCTTAAGCAAAGACCCCTATGGTCCGACTGACTCACTGTGATTCCTCATTAAGAGAACCACACAAAAAGTCATGCGTCGGGAACCTACCCTGTCCCAAAAGCAAAACGAATCAGAGCTCTACACAAAATATGACGCCTGCCTAAACCTACCCTTCCAGTACCGAGTCCACAGCGAACTGAAGTTGGCAAGTTGAAGCTCAGCTCCATGCGTCGTAAAACTCCTTTCGTCAGACGTCCACGCTCGTTAGTCTGATCCTCCATGACCCTTCCCCGGTACGTCGCTCGATGACCCACAAGATCGATCACCCAAGCGGTGGGGCATGTCGGTCAACCAGCTCAAACCTGATCCCCCCCAAGGGAGAGACCATCGAAACCCAGTCCACCGTCAACATCTGGCAGCAGGCCGACCGCCCAAACACAAACATGAAACCAAAGCCAAGGCGCTAGGGTCAACTCACGGAATAGAGTAGATATACAAAAAACATGTGATTGGGGATATATATATATATATATGTCATTATATTTATATAAAAATATATTCCTAGCATGTTATCGGCTCTAACAATAATTCAGTAATGCAAACAGCACACAATTCCAGTCAGGATGAATGTATGCGTGAAATGCAATTCAATATGATCTGGATAATTATGACGCATTCCCGTTCGCCACTAGTGAAGCATTCCCGTTCTTCACTATGGATGAAGCATTCTCGTTCCTCATCCTTGACAAAGCATTCCCGTTCTTTGTCCTAGACGAAGCATTCCCGTTCTTCGTCGAATGATACATTGGTGAAGCATTCCCGTTCCTCACCATCGATAAAGCATTCCCGTTCCTCATCGAATAATGCATCGGTGAAGCATTCTCGTTCTTCACCAAATGATGCATGATGCAATATGGTGAGCTAAACATCGAATCGTCCTCACAACACAAGCGTTTAGCTTAAAACCCAAACCCAAAACCCAAGAGTTTAGTGCTAGTAAATACAACACAACTCCAACAATAAAACCCAACAACACAACCCCAACAACAAGAGTACTAAAGTACTCGGGAGTTTAGTGTCGGTCAATACAACACAACTCCAACAACAAACCCAAAGTCAAAACCCAGAGTTAGTGTCGGTCAATACAACACAACTCCAACAACAAAACCCAAAGTCAAAACCTAGAGTTAGTGTCGGTCAATACAACACCACCCCAACAACAAGAGTACTAGAGTACTCGGTGACTTTCAATCATCACCGTAGCTCACCTCAGTGGCTTTCCCCAATTCCCAGTAACTTCAAGACTTGTCGACTTTTCCCCGTCTTTCGCAATCATTTTCCCCTTATGATTATTCGTTAATAAAAATTGTTTCGAATTGAATTAGCCAAGTTATGAGTTTATTTCTCAAAGTCTAAGTCTCCCAAAGTCTCTAGTTTTCAAAATACTACTCATTCTAGTTTTTCCAAAAACCCTCCAAAAGAAGTTTCCCAGGAAAAGTCTAAGTATTCCAACGAATACCAACGAATGGCTAAGTCTCAAACCCCACGTTTGAACTTGCCTAGGGTTGTTCATCCAACCCGAAATATCAAATAACACCAGATCAATGAATCCCCACTCCGAAGTCGCGTCAAAACGCACAATTCAATAACATCCCAACATCATCAGTTCATCAACATAATCAACATAAAAGTAAAGCATAAGTCGAATTCATCGATGCCTATCATGCAGTCATAGCTAATAGTAAGTTGCCCTAACCTCGAGCTGCTCCAGCCTCGTGATCTAAATCTCCTTCACACAAATGCTCTGAAACTCCCAAAGTTCCTTCAACTGAACCTCGGAGAAAAACAAAGCAGAAATCCAAAAAAAATCGATTAGCTCGATCACAATACAGCCAATTAACGATAGACAAAGCATTAAAGCTTCAGAGTACAACAATCGGGTACGAAAAGACGAGTTTTCAAAAACGAAAAACTCCCCCCCATTGATATAGCTCTCAGCCATAAGGGAAAAAGGGCTCCAGCTCTTTCTTCGATCTAATCGGCTTACAAGGTAGTTTTAGGGTAAAACTAAGGCAAAGAAACTGCTGGAAAAATTTTCGGACGATCGGATCAAAATACAGCTGTTCAGGGGCGTTTTGGTCCAAAATAAAAGCTCAAAACCTCAAAGTTATCACTTCGGAAAACAAATTTGACAGCAATGATCCTAACGACATCCGTGACAACTAATCCTAAAGGCACGAAGTCAGATTACGACTTTTCGACAATAAAGTTTCGAAATGTGCGCCAAAAAGGGTTTCGAATCAGTTTTTCAGATCTTGGACAACTCGATCCATATCGGCGAATACCGACGAAGGTTCTAGGCTCTTGGGCATGTAGAGAAGATCCCCCAACAGAGAAATCAGGAAAAACGGACAGTTTTACAAAAATCTCGAAACTTTGAGCACAGAAACAGCTAAAGAAACGCAGTAGAAACAGCCATCAGAGGTAAGAATCAAGTTAGTTACCTCGATACCTTGAAGTAGGAACGAACTGCGCGAAGATCGGTCAAGTTTCGGCGAAAAATTTCCTCTCCTCTCCTCTCCTTGAACCGCGGCCCCAAATGGAAGAAAAATGAAGATATTTTGATTTTTCAACTATTTATAGGGAGGTGAAATCGCGGGAAAATGAAAATTTCGCGATTCCGATTTTTGCAGCACGTTCACCGATGAATTCTAAGAGAGATTCTAGCGTCAGAATTCCAGAACTCAGAACATATCTCTAACATTTGGGAAAAACGATATCTAAAATCCCAAAAGCGGTGTAAGTTAATCTGTCCCGAAAAACTACTTTTTGCTGTGATGGTCAGACGACAAAACTTTGTTCTGGAGAAAGATTGGAAACGTCGAAAAAAATCTGGCAACGCGGACGGAAACTTCGTTAGAAGTCCCAAAGAGAAAATGTCTTCATCCAGTGATTGAATTTAGGGTTTCGAAGCAAAGAAATTAGCGTCGTCGAACTTCTGAAAAGTGAATACTATCGTGCGTACAGTCCAGGGTTCCGAAATGAAACATTGGTCGAAGGAAAAATAAAGAGAATCATTAAATTTTCCAACGATTTGAAATCTCACTTAATACGTTGCTCTAAAAGCGAAATTAGCCTATTCTGGACACTCTCGCCATAAGGCAGATGTGCAGACGACTCGCACTAATTCCTACAGCGACTACGCAACATTACTCAAGCAATTCCTAAACTTTCTTCTTCATTAATCTTTCTCGAACATCAAACTCCTGTCACGCTTACACTGATTCTACGCGTGAGTCGGAAATTAACTTGTTCTGTAAATCCAGGTCTTACAACTTGTCATTCTCAAACTCTCCACCATGATCACTTCTGACACGCATGATCCTGCAAGCCTTTTCGTTTGGTACTTGGGCAATAAAGGTAGAGAACACAAAATGAGACTCAACCATGCGGGATAGAAATTTTACCCATGTCAAGCGGCTATAGTCGTCAACAATGACCATCCCATATCTTTTGCCACCTATAGACTCTGTTTTCACTGGTCCAAAAAGGTCGATATGCAGAAGTTCCAACGACCTTGAGGTGGAAACAACATTCTTTGCCTTGAAAGGGACTTTTGTAAATTTGCCTTTCTGACATGCTTCACAAAGAGCATCTGAAGAGAACTTCAGAATGCGTAAGCCCCTGACAAAGTCAAGCTTACTCAGCTGAGAAATCTTTCTCATGCTGGCATGCCCTAACCGTCTATTCCATACCCATTGTTCTTCATTAACAGAAAGAAGGCACTTTACTTTCTGAGTTTCCAACTCAGATAATCTGATATTATTAGTGTTGTTCCTCCTCTTGCTGTTAAACAGAACAGAGCCATCGATCTGACTTACAGCCCTGCAAGACTTTTGATTGAAGATTATATCATAACCCTTGTCAGCTAATTGACTTATAGACAATAAGTTATGATTTAAGCCATCTACCAATAGAACATTATCAATGCATGGACTATTATCAACACCAATAGTACCAGAACCAACAATTTTACCCTTCTCATTACCACCAAAGCCAACTTCGCCTCCAGGCTTAAGTTTTAGCTCTTGGAACATACGCCTTTCTCCCGTCATGTGACACGAGCATCCACTGTCCAGATACCATGATTGGTGTTTCAGTGGAGCGATCAAGGATATCTGCAACATAGATAATCTTATCCTTAGGTACCCATTTTCTGGGTCCTTTCTTGTTAGTTACCCCAGAGGTTCTGATGACCTTGGGTTTCTCAACATGATAACGTAAAGGGATTTGAGCATGACATTTAAGCATAGAAGGAGTTCCCTTTTTACGAGAGGGTTTAGCAACTTTAGCAGGCAATGATTCAGGAAAAATAGTACCAGAGGGTACAAAATGTTCATACAGAGGTTTGGCCTTAGGCATAGGAGACTCATTTCTACTGGGTCCAGAATAGCCAATGCCACTCATTCCATTTCTGCTTACGCCATAGATCATTGAAGCCATCAAGCTTCTATCTACGCTTTTAGCTAGGAATCTTTGAAAATATTTTTCATATTTGGATTCATTTTTAACATCAGAGGCATCACAAGCAACAACTTCTTCTAACTTAAGGATCTGGTTTTTAAGCACAGAGTTACAGTTTACTAGAGCATGATTATTTTCTTTTAACTCAGAAATAATTTTATCATGTTCAACAAAAGTCTTAGAGACAGCAGAAAATTCCTTTTTCAACTTTTTATGCTTAGTCAGGAGAGAGTTAAATTTATCTATGATATTAGACAAAGCACATTTAAGTTCAGAGGTTGAGAAAGAAGAGAATACCTCATTTTCATCATTAGAGTCTAGATCTTCCTCTAAGCAGATTTAGAGTTAGTTGCTTCTTTTGACTCTGCTTCCTTGTTCTTGACAATAGCCATGAGTCCTTCAACAACTTCTCCATCAGAGTCAACATCCTCTGACTCTGATTCATCAAAAGTCACCATGAGGCCTTTCTTAGCTTTGGAATGCTTCTTTGGCTTTTTGTCCTTTTTCAGCTTACGACAATCACTCTTGTAGTCCCCTGATTCTTTGCATTCAAAGCATGTGACTTCCTTTGATGAAGACTTCTTCTGACCAGAAGAAGATTCATTCTTTCCTTTATTCTTTCTAGAGCCTCTATACTTGCTCTGCCTGTGCTTCTAGATGCGGTTGAGCTTTCTGGAGATCAGGGTTAGCTCATCTTCATCAGAATTCTCAGAGTTTTCTTCAGATTCTTCTTCTTCTGCTTGGAGAGCTTTAGCCTTCTCAGATTTGGATTTCAAGGCTATAGACTTCTTCTTATGATCCTGATGTTCAGCACGCTTCAGTTCATGACACTTCAGTATGCTTATGAGTTCTTCCAGACTCATCTGATCTACATCTCTTGTGAGCTCCAAGGAGGTTATCAGAGACATCTAGCTTTCAGGACGGCCTCTAAGAATTCTCATGACATGATCAGCAGTTGTGTAACTCTTGTTGAGAGGTCTAATTCCAGCAATGAGTAACTGAAATCTGGAGAACATGTCCTCAATGGACCTACTGGAATCCATTTAGAAGGATTCATACTTTCTGATCAAGGCCAATGCCTTTGACTCCTTCACCTCCTTGTTTCCTTCATGGGTCATCTTCAAGGAATCAAAGATACCCTTAGCATACTCACGATCTGTGATCTTTTGATATTCTTCATAAGAAATAGCACTTAGAAGAATGGTTCTAGCTTTATGATGCAGTGAGTAAAGCTTCTTCTGCTCTGCAGTCATCTCTGTTCTTGAGATCTTCTTGCCATCACCATCAACTGGACGCTCATAGCCATCCACTATAATATTCCAGAGATCTGCATCAAAGCCCAGAAAAAAGCTTTCAATCTTGTCTTTCTAGTACTCAAATCTTTGACCATCGAACATAGGAGGCTTTGCACTGTAGACATCTTTTTGCGCTTCAATGGTGGCAGCCATTTTAGTTTTTCACACCGGCCTGGATCACTGAACACTGTTAGGTGTGGTAATCAGAACTTGTGCTCTGATACCAATTGAAGGTATGAAAAACAATAGAAAGGGGGGGGGGGGTTTGAATAGCGTTTTCAATCTAAAACCTTTCTCACTTGAGATTTTAACAAATCTTTTCAAACACCAAAGATAAATGTGCTAAGATAAGAGTTAAGAAAAGCCCACAAGGATTTTATCCTGGTTCACTTGATAAATCCCTCAAGCTAATCCAGTCCACCCGTTAAGGTGATTTCTTCCTTCTTAGAATGAAGGCAATCCACTAATCAGAGTTTGTTACAACTGCACTTGCTACTTGCAAAGTGACTAACAATACACTGACTTAGCTATCACTAAGATTCACTCTCTTAGTCTTCTCTTAGTCTTAACGAGTGGACTGGATTAGCTTGAGGGATTTATCAAGTGAACCAGGATAAAACCATTATGTGCTTTCCTCAAACTCTTACCTTAGCACTTTTATTCTCGGTGTTTGAAGAGATTTGTTAAAATCTCAAGTGGGAAACGTTTTTAGAGTGAAAACAGTATTCAACCCCCCCCCCCCCTTTCTATTGTTTTTCATACCTTCAGACCAAAGTTCCAACGCAAACCAAGGTTGAGATTCTGAAGGACGGGGACAAGCCAGAATTGAGTGGGCATGTACCTACAGGACCGGCTTGGTGGAGTGAGGTTGAAGCTTGCTGTGCATGGGATCACGCTGAGGATCTGCCAGTTATGGGTATTCCCAAGAAGCGTCGTAAACTCAGAGGTTTCTTTGAAAAAGAGGTATACGAGATAAGCACTGGAGACGAAGATTGAGAGCATTTCTGCCTCGGGGGCTTGAGAGTTATTTGCATCGAACTTTTAAATTTCTATTTTGTCGAACTACCTTTATGGTTTCATTTGTTTCCTTTCGGGCGTAATGGATTTTAATACTTGTATTTGGTTAATTAATTTCACACATGGGTGTGAATACTATTTCTCTCTATTTTGAATGCAAGTACTATTTCAATTATCCGATTCTATTTATTTCAACGTTCCAATTAAACGCATGTACGGTTTATTTTAAGATAACAAATGGAAGAGTTCGGTCTTAAATGGTTTGGGATTTAATCAAAGTTAATGTTTAAGAGTTTTCGCAAAATGAACCTTTGTCATTAATTGAAGATTAATAATCGAATCGACGAAAATTCTTTACTAAAATTGGTTATTTGGTTGCTGTGTGACACTCGAGAAATCAGGGCGTTACAAAAGGCGTGCGCGAGGCCGAAGCAGTTGCCGAGTTTGAACCTTTCTTTGTAGAAGTGCGAGACGTCGCCATTCCAGATAACATGAAGAACCGTTGAAGGTGCGAAAAACACTAGAAAGAGGGGGTTTGAATAGAGTTTTTAACCAAAAGTTTTCCCCTTTTTAAGTTTTGACAAACTTAAGGATAAGAACTAGGTGCAAAAGAATATGAAGTAGAGCACACAAGTATTTTATCCTGGTTCACTTGAGATAAAAGCTCAAGTTAATCCAGTCCACCCGTGAAGGTGATTTCTTCCTTCTTCTGATGAAGGCAATTCACTAAATCAATGAATGTTACAACTGCACTTGCAACCTGCAAAGTGAGTAACCGTACACTGATTTTCTCACTAGTATACTCTCAAGAAGCTGATCTACCGATCTTCTCAAGACTAGCTAAACACTGAACCAAACTTGATTCAGTCCTCTCAAGATCCGACCAAACTTGGTCTCTTGAGGAACTTTACAAAGTGTTTGTAAAATGTTTTGGGTTTACAAGAAATGCTTCTGAAAAGCTAATGGTAAACTCACATGTTCAAGAACAATGAAGAAATATTGCTAAGAGATAGGTTAGAATGAACTCAAGAAAATCAGCAAAGTTTCTTAGCTTCTTTCTTCTATGTTCAGCCCTTATATACTCCAAGGCATATGGTGTAGTCGTTGCTTGGGTTTTGTCCGTTGGAGTGGCAATCTTGTAATATCAGACTGCCAGGCTAAACGAGGTAGGTAGCGGACAGGCTATGACAGTACGATGTGTACTATGACAGCGACCTGTCCTTTCTCCAGCTGACTTATGATCTGGAGTGCTTCAGATGGACGTTGGTGAAGCTTCTGATCAGAGTTAGACGGAAGCTTGGATCCTCTGACCTTGCAACTTCTGCTTCTGGACATGTTCCTCAGAACTTCTGAACTCCAGAGCTAGAATAGCTTGGGTCTTCAGAGCCAACTTCTTGCAGGTCTTCAGAACTTGAGTCTTCTGCTTCATGACCGTTCCTTCTGGAACATCTGGTCTTCAGAACTTCTGACTCCAGTTCTTCAGTACCTCTTGAGAGCTTCTATCTTCAGAACTTCTGAAGGATTTGCCACTGTTCTGAACGAACATGGTAAGCTTTAGAACTATATTTTGGTTACCCTTGGGTCTTCTTCTTCTGATGGAATCGGCTTGGGTCAGAATCAGAACCTGTTTGTCACAACTCAAAAGGACAAACGTTAGAGTACCATAATTGTTCATCCTCAAAAACCTTAATTGTAATCATCAAAATATAGAGATGCAACCACTGATCAAATCTTGATCTTACAATCTCCCCCTTTTTGATGATGACAAAACAAGTATTTTGATGAACAATTCTTAGTCAATAAACTGAGTACACAAGAGAGAAGAGATCAGAGTTAAAACTTATCCTTGTGTAACGGTTTATGTTGCTCCTTCTGAATCTAGGATTGCACCTGATTCTGAGCTGGGGTCTCCCCCTGACTCCCCCTGAATCTATGACTTGATGAGATGATGAAGAGTCTAGATTCGGAGTCTTGTGAGGTGATCGGAAGATACGCATAGAAGAATGTATACTCATCAGAAATTGGTGGTTCAGTAGATAACATGGAAACATAGAGTATTGTCCAGATGTATTGGGATAAGGCGTCAGAGGCAAAATGTATTCCTTGTTTAGGAAGCTTGGCAATATCTATGTGCTATAAGTATTTGATACTTATTCTCCTCAACTGAATTTTTTATTTTAAAAAGAATTAAAGGTTTATCAAAAACATTTTATGTACTCCCCCTTTTTGTCATAAGCAAAAAGAGTGAAAAACAAAAACAATAACAACAGAGAATTAACTCAGATAAAACGCATGAAAAGAGTTGTACCAGAAACACATAGAATAAAGCATAGAAAAACATAGAAAAAGTTCACAGGCAAATGAGATGAATAAATATGCATGAAAGATAGATGGGAGGGGTTCAAGGCTTTGATGAAGATGGTAGATGCTCGATCAGAGACTTCATCATATTCTCCATTCTGCTTGAAGATTCCTGAATCTGCCGACTTTGTTCACTCTGAATGATGCCTTGATGCTCAACCATCAGAAACAGCCTCTGCTGATCATCTTGTATCCTATCAATTCTGGCAGCCAGGAGAGCAACTTCCGGCTGTGGAGCTGGTTCTGGAGCTTGCATAGGAACATTTGTAGGTGCTTGAACTTCTGCCTCAACTTGAGTAGGTACTTCCATCTGAACTTCATCAACCTCTGCAGCTTCATGAATGATGATCTCTTCAGTACTGTCCTCTGCAACCTCTGCTGGAATCATCTTAGCATCTTCTGAGGTACGTTCAGAGACAACATGAGTTCTTGCAGCCATTGCTCTTCTCATGGGTTCACAAACCTTGTGTAACACCCTCTGCCTCTGCTCATAAGCTCTCTCTGAGGTATCATGAACTCTCAGACGCTTCTCTCTGCTAAGCTGCTTCTCAAGCTCATAAGCCCTACTTTCTGACCATCTTCCGAAGGCAGACCACATACCATCAACCAAGGATGCATCAAGTTGATTATCAGTTACCTGATATAGCCATTGCAGTCTTCTGGTTGCTTCATCAGAGAATTCCTGAATGAGTTGAGTAAGACTTTGTGGTCTGAAGGAGGGTGCCAAATCCATGATTGGCTGAGGAGTGTTGGTTGCGTTATAGCTTGATGCATTAGAACTCTCAGTTCTCATTTGCCCTGAAGGTGCAGATTCATTCACACGAGTCTTCTCTTGTCCCGAATGATCTGATTCATCCATATGCTCAATCTCAGGAATAGTCTCTTGTCTTTGCCTGGATGTGGTTGTCTTCTCAGGCGAGGTGAAACTCAAATCTCTTGAGTTTACTGTGGAGTAGTGAGACAAGGAAACATAAGAAGACTCAGCAGCAGCATCTAGGAACACATCTTCAAAATAGGAGGCTACCTGCTGGATTGGTTGCACATTGAAAGGAGGTTCTAGAATCTAAACATCCTCATCTCCTTCGTCTTCCACAGCAGGAATCTCACCAGATTCGGTTACCGGAAGGGTTCTTGAGGTGGATGGAGGCTTAGGTGTGAATTGTTGAACCAAGTCCCTCAAGGTGGCCTCACTCTGAGCGATACCCTTAATGAATGAATTAAAGAGAGGTACAGACTCAGTGGTGGTGGATGTGGAAGAGGTTTGAATTGGGATGGATGGAATGGAAGTGGTAGCAGTTTGGATGTTTAAGTGGGGAGCTTGTGTTTCGATTTGAGATACGGTTTGTGTGTGAGGTTCTGTTTGAGGTGGAACTGTTTGGATTGAGGTTGGCAGGGAGGTAGATATAGGTACAGGTTGTTCAGGAATAACTACTAAAGCAGAATCTAAATTAATGCTTTGGGTAGATGCCTTACTTGAACCTCCGAGGGTTGTAGATCTGATGAGTCTGGAAGTCCTTGCAGAATCAGAAGCTATCTTTGATCTCCTTTCCCTTTGTACCTGTGAAGCACTCTCAGATGCTTGCTTTGGTTCTGGCTCCTTCTTCTGCAGTTTCTTCCTCTTGCCTATGGGCGCTTCATCATAATCGGTGGATTCTTCATCTTCTGGAGATTCTCTTATAACTTGGAGCACATTCCCAATAATCTCACTATCATCCTGCTCAACTTCCTCCTCAACTTGAATTACTTGAACTCTTTGCCTCTTGGTCAGAGGAACATCATCATCTTCGGTTTCCTCATCAGAAGACTCTTCCATGACAGCTTTCCTCTTGACATTCCTTCTGAGTTAACCTTCTTCAGAGTTAGAGTGAACAACTCCTCCTCTGTTGGTGTCATCATCTTCTTCTTGAGTTCCAATGGAGGAGGCCATAGAGCTCTCAGAGCTATCACACTGAGATTTCTGAGGTGACTGAACTGGAGTTCTTTCAGGAGAGGGTTCTGGAATTAGTTCCCTCATGACCACAAATTTTGATGCAGCATTCATCTTCTTGGTTTCCTCTATCAGAATCCCTTTGCCTTTGGAATCTGAAGGCTTGCTGCTAGTTGTTCTCTTAGACTTCCTTGTTGGTACCTCAGGAGGACTATCAGGAAGTCTTTTGATAAATTCCTCGAGAGTGATTGAATCTCCTTCACTTTTGAGCATTCTCACATATTCCAGAATACTGGCTGGATTATCCTTCTTAGACCAGAGAGGATAGTCATCAACAGGGTGGTTCTTCTGACGAACATCTTCAGATGATTCTTCTTCAAGTTCAACTTGAACTTTATCAATGATCTGCATTCTCTTCAACTTAGTTCCATTGAGAGCATCGCCAATGGACATAGCCAGATCATCATGAAGGCCTAAGTCATATAGAGTCTTGACCAGTTTGTTCTGAGTGAAGATATCTGAGAGAAACCTACCATAAGGAATGTAGGAGATAGACCTCTTGGTCTCAATTGCAGTAGTCCTTGACTTCTCAACGCATTCTTTCAGATAGTTGATGAGCAGAAATGGAAGACACACATGCTCACCCCTAGATATATAGTACATGATTACCTTCTGAGTTGCATTGAGGTAATCAGTTCCTCCTGTTCTGGGGTGAATGCAGTTCATGAAAATCTTCTGCCAGATCTTCATTTTTGGCTTCAATTCCTTTATGGCATACTTTGTCTTCTCCAAAGACCAATTATCATAAATAGCTTGATTGACTAAGTTCCTCATGCCAGGATCATTAGCATCCACATTCTTGATTCTAATGCCTTGTTTGAACTCCATTCCCAGCAACTTTGCAATGGATTCCTCAGAGATAACAATCTTCCTATCCAATACATGAGAAACGACGTAGTAGTCGTTGCATATAGCATTCTTCCAGAATTCCACAACTAGTTTGTAATAGATAGGGCCACAAAGCCGATTAAAATAGCCAAACCAACCTTGCAGATCGACTTGATCCCTTATGTCAAACCCGTGTCTAGCCATGTTATCAAAGTCCACTCTTGCCTCATTACACACAACCGGTTCTTCGATCTTCTTGACGCAGTTGACCGCATTGGCTGCGTTCAGAATTTGCTGAGCTTCTTCGAATCTTTGCCTCTCTTGCTCTTCGACACTCAGCTTGGAAGAAGCAGTAACATTTGCCTTCGATTTCCTTGATTTGCCCATGATTCTCAGGAATGCGAGGTTTAGGGTTCAGAGAGAAAGGAAATACTGGAGGGAGAAGAGTGAATGAAATGCAATGCACTCAAGAGTTTTGAAAACCGTTTGAGTAAGTGTGTGGATTAGATCGTATGTGAGATCGTGAGAATAGTAACCGTTGAGATTTTAAGAAGCATAAGGCAAAAAGCAAGATCAACGGTTTGTAAAATAATTAGTCAGAAAATAGCACAGTGGAGGAGAGTAGGTATCATCATTATAGCAGATACACCACGCGACACAAGGAACTATGTCACAAAAGAAGTGACACGTGTATTGTTGTCTACCACAGAAGTTTAACCGGTGAGTTAAGTGCTTCTGATCGAGTACCTTCTGAATAGGTAACATCTGATGACTTCAGAAGCACCATGGTCAGAGGTTCTGAAAATACCTTACTCTGGACAAAAGTCCATGTTCAGATTTTCAAGAATAAATAAAAACCGATCTTCTGCTAAGGGCTTAGTGAAGATATCTGCCCATTGATGGTCAGTATCAACATACTCTAATGATAGAGTGCCCTTCTGAACATGATCTTGAATATAATGATACTTTACCTCTATGTGCTTTGCTCTTGAGTGTAGAATGGGATTTTTGCTGAGGGAGATAGCAGCTGTGTTGTCACAGAAGATAGGAATCTTCTTCAGAAACAAACCATAGTCCTCCAGATGATTCTTCATCCATATGGTTTGTGTGCAGCAAGTGGCAGCTGAGACATATTCTGCTTCTGCAGTTGATAGAGCAATTGTGTTCTGTCTCTTGCTTGACCAAGTGACAAGATTTGCTCCAAGGAAATGGCAACTTCCGGAGGTGCTTCTCCTTTCCACTCTGTCTCCAGCAAAGTCAGCATTTCAAAAACCTGAAAGTGTATACTCTGATGTTTTTCTATACATCAAGCCAAGGTTAGTGCCCTTCAGATATTTGAGGATCCTCTTAACAGCTGTTAAGTGAGTCTCTCTAGGATCTGATTGAAATCTAGCACATAGATGCACACTAAATGTAACACCCCGATTTCTAGGTGTCACTTTATAACTAAAAATAAACTTTACGCGAAAAACAGGTAATTTTTTTTTTTCGTTTTAATTAATAAAAGCGATTGAAAAATAAAGATATAACCCAACGACTAAACTAACCGATATACAAATATATACACATGTACAGCCTCAGCTGCACTCCCACGTCACGCGCACTCGCAGTGACTCCAAAGTAGTGTGCCCGTAGGCAAATATATACAGCACCGGTAATGTAAGTAAAAGTATCAAAAGTGCAGTCATCCAAGAGAAAGTCGGCTCCAAAAATGGCCTGAACAAAAGACCCCTATACTCCGACAGACTCTCTGTGATTCCTCATCAAAAGAACCACACAAAAAACCACACATTGGGAACCTACCCTGTCCAAAAAGTAAGACGAACCAGAGCTCTACTTAAAAAAATGACGCTGCCTAACCTACCCTCCCAGTCCTGCTCATAGCTCCTTGTAAGACCTGGATTTTCAGAACAAGTTAATTTCCGACTCACGCATAGAATCAGTGTAAGCGTGACAGGAGTTTGATATTTGAGAAAGATTAATGAAGAAGAAAGTTCAGGAATTGCTTGAGGAATGTTGCGTAGTTGCTTCCGGAGTTAGTGCGAGTCATCTGCACACCTGCCTTATGGCGAGCGTGTCCAGAATAGGCTAATTTCGCTTTAGAGCAACGTTTTAAGTGAGATTTCGAATTCTTGGGAAATTTAAAGGTTCTCTTTATTTTTCCATCGACCAGCGTTTCATTTTGGAACTCTGGACTGTACGCACGATAGTATTTACTTTTCGGAAGTTCGACGACACTAATTTCTTTGCTTCGAAACCCTAGTTTCGAGCGATGGATGAAGGCTTTTTCTATTCGGGACTTGTAACGAAGTTTCCGTCCGCGCTGCCAGATTTTTTTCGACGTTTCCAATCTTTCTTCAGAAGGAAGTTTTGTCGTTTGAGCATCACAGCAAAAAGTAGTTTTTCGGGACAAATTAACTTACACCGCTTTTGGGATTTTAGATATCGTTTTTCACAAATCATAGATATTTGTTTTGAGTTCTGGATTTCTGACGCCAGAATCTCTCTTAGAATTCTTCGGTGAATGTGCTGCAAAAATCGGAATCGCAAAATTTTCATTTTCCCGCGATTTCGCCTGCCTATAAATAGCTCGAAAATAAAAAATCTCTTCATTTCCATCCATCCAAAGCCGCGAGTTTGAGGAGAGCTTGGGGGAGAAGATTTTTCGTGAAAACTTGACCGATCTTCGTGCAGTTCGTCCATACTTCGAGGTACTGAGGTAACTAGCATGATTCTCACCTCTGATTACTGTTTCTACTACGTTTCTGAAGTCGTTTCTGTGCTCACAGTTTTGAGCTTTTTGTAAAACTGTCTGTTTTCTCTGATTTCTTGCTTGGGTTATCTTCCCTACGTTCCCAAGAGTCTAAAACCTCTGTCAGTAATCACCGATTGTGATCGAGTTGTCAAAGATCTGAAAAACTGATTCAAAACCCTTTTTGTCGCACATTTCGAAACTTTATTGTCGAAAAGCCGTAATCTGACTTCGTGCCTTTAGGATTTGTTGTCACGGATGTCGTTAGGATCATTGCTGTCAAATTTGTATTCCGAACTGATAACTTTGAGGTTTTGAGCTTTTATTTTGGACCAAAATGCCCCTGAACGGCCGTATTTTGATCGGATTGTCCGAAAATTGTTCCGACAGTTTCTTTGCCTTAGTTTTACCCTAAAACTACCTTGTAAACAGATTTGATCGAAGAAAAAGAGCCGGAGCTCTTTTTCCTTAATGGCCGAGAGCTATTCCTTTAGGGGGGAGTTTTCGTTTTCGAAAACTTGTCTTTTCGTACCCGATTGTCGTATTCTGAAGCTTTAATGCTTTGTCTATCGTTTATGTGTTGTATTGTGATCGAACTAATCGATTTTGTTTGGATTCTGCTTTGTTTTCTCCGAGGTTCAGTTGAAGGAACTTTGGAAGTTTCAAGGCATTCCTGTGAAGGTAACTCCATCAGAGTGTATGTACCCATTTGTGCTGACTCTGAAGCTGAGACAGTAACACGTGTGTCAGTATCTCTGATGCATAGTTCCTTGTGCCCCTGTGACAGTCTGTCATAACGTGTGTAGATGTGCTTCTCTCCTGTGTGTGATACGTGTATTTACTGTTACTATGATGTCTTTAATTTTTAACCGTTGATTTTAATCTGCTTTTTAAATCAACAACGGTTATTTGTCAAAACCCACTATACACACACGATCTCCTATACTTTCGGTTTTTACTCTCTCTCTTCTGCATTTTCAAAAACCGCTTACCCACGATCTCTCTCTCGCTCTCTATTCATCTTTCAACTTCATCTTCTACCCAAAACCTTCAACCGCTCCAACAATGGTGAGACAAACCAGAAACGAAGCTGCCGAAGCAACTAGGTTCCCTCACATGGTAGTAGGTCAAGCTACAGGCCAATTGGGTCCTGAAGCTCCTGCTCAAGGTCAAGGTCCAGAGCAAGTTATTCCGATTGCAGAACGGGGCTGTGCCGTTCACTGTGTGTACGCTCCTGAAGAACTTCAAGTACTGGCAGAATGGAGATTCGACCTCGACAATCTTGCTGCAAATGGGTATGATCTCCGTCCTGAAGTCCGTGTTCAAGGCTGGGAAAATTACTTCAACAGGCTTCGAGGACCAGTGTACGACAAATTGGTTAAGGAATTCTGGAAACACGCAGACTGCGATGACACTCAGGTGGTCTCCCACATTGCTGGTAGGAGGATCATAATTACTGAGAAGTCATTCGTGAATCTGCTGGGTGCAGAGACTGCACGTGGGTATCGATTCCAACTCACTGAATCGAAGCTGAAACCCAAAACGAAGGATGAGACCAACAAGGCCCTGTACACCACATACAAACCGGGCAAGTCTGATTACAAGGTGGTGGATCTTCATCCCAAACTCAGAATCTGGCACAAGATTCTGTTGCACTGTATCAACCAGAGGCCTAAGGGCAGTTCCCCAGATTAATCAACTTCAGCCAGAAGGCGATGCTGTTCTTCATCCAAGACAAGCAGAAGATCTGCCTTCCCTACTTCCTGTTCTCTTACTTGAAGGAGTGTATCAAGAAGTCCAGAACTACTGCCTCCATCAAGTCAGCAATCAAGTATATCCCTTTTGGGAGGTTGCTATCAGATCTCTTCATTGAGAGCAACCTGGTGCAAGATCTGGTCAATGTTGGATGCGTAGAGGATTTGACAACCATTGTCAGTGATGTCTTCACTGCCAATTCTCTAAAGAAGATGGGGTTAGTCCAGAAGAAAATTACCCCAGCTCATGAAGACACATCTTCTGAAATCAGAAAAAGAAGAGTCCCTCTGAATGACTACCCTCTGTGGACACAGGCAGACAACCCTGAAGCTATTAGGTGCTATGTGTTGGTTAATCCGCAAGTGTACGGAATTCACCCGGTTTTAAATTATCGAACCACAGGGAATTGGTGTGGCAATTCAGTTTAAGATTCGAGTTCACGGTTGGAAAGCAAATAAAATTCAGTTTTAAGGGTTGATTGTTCAAGTGATTGAGTGACAAACTTAAGAAATGTAAGTGTGTGATAACAATGGTGATCTTGCCTTGGGTTCTTGCTTAACTAAATCAGTTTTAAATTAACCTATTCTTCCCACAAAAATTCTGAGTCTCTCCTTGATGTTATAGCCTATGTAATCATCTATCAATGCCTTGTATAGACAATCCTCTAAAGTCAAAAGATAGGTTCAATTCCTTGACAACCTAAACATTTGCTAAAGGCACTAAGCATGCAATTCAGGCCAACAAACCCCAACCCCTACTCTATTCCTAGTAGCAAGCATAGAAGAGGTAATCCCATATCATGTCCCTAATCTATAACAAATTTCCATTATATTATAGAAAAGCATAAAGCTAGCTCATGATCTAACTTGAAACATAAAGCATAGATATGGAATTCAAGGGTTTACTCAGAAGATTCATGTGAAGAAAAAGGAAATAAGATTAAAACATCAAGAGTCTTACAAGGAACCCAAAGCAAAAAGGTGTTTAGCCAAGCATGGCTATGAAATCCATACAAGAAAATAAGGATAAAACCTGGATCATGAGACTTAGAGAAAGCTCCTCAAGCTCCAGAACTAAAACCCTATCTTCTACCTTATTACAATATGTGAATTTGACAAAAAGTTCCAAGAGAAATGCCTAAAAACCAATTTATAGGCAAAACAAACGAGTCTGGGCGCTCAGGCGCCAATTCAGAGCGCCTGAGCGCCAATTCCAGCCCAAAAACATGCCTCTGGAAGGCAATTGGCGCCTAGGCGCTGGTTATAAGCGCCTAGGCGCTCTCCCCAGATCCCCTCCATAATATGCCTGGCGCCTAGGCGCCCATTTCAAGCGCCTAGGCGCTCGTACTCGCTGGAAAAGGCTTTTTGACTTCTTTCTTAACTCCTCTTCAAACTCCATCAAGTCTTCCATTAATCCCAAGCCTCTTGACCTTCCTTCTCCTTCAGTTATTGATCTGAAAACTTGAAACGCAAGGCAAGGAAAATCCAGAAGCTCAAAGAGCTTTGTTAGCAAAGAGGGGCCTCAATTATCAAAGGGAACACATGCAAGTCCTAAAGTTACTTATAATGCAAGAAAAGTCCCTATAAAACCACAAAATTACTAAAACAAAGCAAAGACACAAAGAAACATAAAAATGCATGAGAATGCATGAAACACTACATGAGACTCCACAAAAAGACTCAAAATAAGCAAAGAAATGACCCTAAAAACACTACTAAAATAGGGTCATCACACCACTATACTCAACGGCAGCTCGCCCTCGAGCGTAAATAACACTCGCTTGCCCTCAAGCGCAAGAAATCCTCCCAAAACAAGTGCTCAACAAGGAATAGTTAACACAAAACCGGGGGAGAGAGAAACTACAGCTGGTTTCAAGAGAAAGATCCAACAACCTACTTCATGCTTCCGAAAACAAAGAAGATTGAAGAGTCCATCCATGAGAAGCATATAGATCTAAAATCCTAGGATGAGATATATATTTAGTGCACTGAGCACACAAGCAAGTTCTTAGGTTCTGAATATCATTCACTCAAGAGCAGCAGAGATCAAGCATGCATAAATTCAAAGAGACTTCAAAAAGGGTTGTAATGTTGGCTTGGTAAAGTACAAGGTGGTTGGTTCCTAAGGAAAGCTAAGGCTTCAAAGCACATTGAGTGTGGTCCAACTAGTAAACAAGGAGCTTCAACATCAAACATCATTAGCACATGTCTCTTGACCCATTTTTCAAGTTTCTTTTCTCCTTTTTTTTTTTGCACTCCAACTTTGATTAGGAGTTTTTTTTTTTCTCTTTTTTTTTTCTTTTACTTTGGGCAAGAGACAATTCCAATATTATTTCAGCTCCATAACATTGCAAGGACCAACACTTCCCAAGTTCCAACCTATCCTTCATCCCATCCATGTGGCTAACAAAGGAAATCTTCAATAAGGCTCAAGTGGGACAACTAGGGACAAATGTACAAGTTAACAAACTCTGAAGCTCAAACAAAACCTAAAAGTCTCAAGAATAAGGCAAGTATCACAAGCATGCTATGAGTGAAATCAACACAGAACCAAGAAGTGCAAGTGAGTCAGTATCCTCCAGGGAAATTTTATAGTGAAGGGTCAAGAATGGACCCTTAATGGACTCACATCAACTCCATTCTCAAGAAACAATCGGAAGACCGAAGTCTCCTCCTCTCTTCCCCAAAGCATGCAATCACTCATCCCCAAAAGACACAAGTATTCATGAAAACATTTCCAAAACCAGCACAAGTACGAGAGCATAACTACGGGCAAAAACATGTGAGTATAGGGAAGTAAAGACCCAAAAACGACTCTAACAAAACAATGCATGAATAAAAGAAAAATAAAAGCTACAAAAGAAAAATATCCAAAAATGCATGAGCTAAACTAAAGGAAAGAGATACACCTCATCTCCAAGTCAAGCACGGAGGCTATAGAACCGCCTCCCGCTATTGAGTTGCATGCTCTCTCCTTCTGCAAAATGCAACAAACAAACAAGCGAAATAAAACAAGACTTGGGTTGTCTCCCAAGAAGCCCTAAGTTATAGTCCTAGGTGGACTCTCCTTCCTTTGGGGTTAGGAAGGAAATTCCTTACCATCAAGCTTCCTTCCACATGTGCAAGGTAGAAACCTCGCACAAAAACTTTGGAACAATTCCTCCCAAGAGAGGGTATCATCTAAACCATCGTACCAAATCCTTGCTCCCCCCTTCAAGGAGTGAGGGAAGAGCTTAGCCTTGAGCTCATCACTAGTCACACCTTCCATCTTTCCAAGGTGACTAGCTTCAATGAATCGGGCCATGTGGTCTTTGAAACTCTCATCTTTAGACCCCCCATACTTGTTTTTACTAACAAGCTTGATGAGAGCTTGGCTAAGCTCAACATCTTTTTCACTTACCTTGGGGGTCTCCTTTGAAGACCTGGACAAGCTTTGAATCATATCACAAACAAAACCATCATTAAGGTTAGCTTGCAAATTAGGATTGAAAACTGAAAATCTTACCTTGTCCTTACCAACTCGGAGAATGAGCTGACCCTTATCAATATCAATCTTAGCCCTAGCAGTGGCTAAGAAGGGTCGGCCAAGGATGAGAGGAATCTTTGCATCCTCCTCCATGTCCAGCACAACAAAATCAACAGGGAACACATACTTATCCACCTTCACCATAACATCCTTAATGATCCCATATGGTGTCTTTAGGGATCGGTCTGCCATTTGTAAGGAGAGCATAGTTGGGGTGACCTCTCCTAAGTTCAACCTCCTAAACATGCTAAGCGGCATCAAGTTGATGCTCGCTCCTAAGTCACACAATGCATCCACTTTCGACAACCCCTCAATCTCCACCGGAATAGTAAAGCTTCCGGGATCTCTCCTCTTCCTAGGCATCTTCCTTTGCAAGATTGCACTACACTCCTCGGTCAACATGACCGTCTCATCAACCTCACTCAACTTCCTTTTTTTACTTAGGATATCCCTCATGAACTTAGCATAGATAGGCATTTGCTCCAAGGCTTCAGAAAAAGGTATATTGATCTGAAGTTTCTTAAAAACCTCCACAAACTTAGAAAACTGTTTATCCAGATTTTTCTTAACCAAAGCCTTGGGAAATGGAATCTTGCTAAGCTCAGGAGTAGGATCATTCAACACTTTATTTTTAATAGGAACACTCACTTCCTCCTCCACTATCTTCTCACTTTTTCCTCCCTCTGTTTTCTTTTCTAACTCTCTTAACATTCTACCACTTCTAGTGGCAACAACAGAAGCATTTTTTTTATTAGAATTGACAATAGTGTCGGAAAAAGACTTACCTCGAGGTAACTCGGCCAATTGCTTGGCCAGCTGGCCAAATTGACTCTCCAAATTCTTTATAGCCGCCTCTTGGTTCTTGAAGTTGTTCATTGAGCGGTTGATGAAACTCTCCAATAACTCCTCCAAGCTCTTCTTGCCACCATCCTTTACATCAACTTGCTCTTGGACTTGTTGAAATAGTCCAGAGCTTTGACCTTGGAAACCATGATTAGTCATGGTACAAGAATTACTAACATTAGGCCCTCTACGAGTCACACACTCCACTTTGGCTACACTAGCACCGACCAGCTTGGTCACTTTTATGTGATTTTGAATTTCCGCCACTTTTTCGGAGATTTGCTTATTGGAGGCCAAGAGCTTGTCATAAGCTTCAACTTCAAATATACTCCTTCGGGTTTGGCGATCATTTTCAGAGTTCATGGCTCTCGCTGCCATCTTTTCTATTAAGTCATACCCCGCTTGTGGGGGAAGAGCATCGAACTCGCCATTTGAAGCTGCATCTAGGCCAAACCTCCAAGGGTATTGTAGACCATCATAAAATGTTGCAACCAATTCAGCTTGGGTGAGATTGTGTTGAGGACATTTCCTCAATAGCTTCTTGAAGCGCTCCCAAGCTTCATAGAGATTTTCCTCGGTGGTTTGCACAAAATTCATGATGTCTTTTTTCAATTTCCTCAAAAGAGCTTTTGGGAAGAACCTTGTTGTGAATTTTTCTGCTAGGTCTTCCCAAGTAGTGATACTCCCTTGAGGTTGTGAATTCAGCCATTCCTCCGCTGCATCCTTCAAAGAAAATGGAAACAAGCTCAACCGAATTGCATCCGTCGGAACATTGTTCACACGGTAAGTGTTGCAATTCCGGATGAACCTCTCCAAATGAGCGTGAGGATCTTCCATAGCACCTCCACCATATTGGCTTTGGCTAACCAAGTTGATGAATGCCGGTCTCAACTCAAAGTTTCCCACTCCCTTGGGAAAGACAATGCTCCCGGAATAGTCATAACTCATAGTAGCTGAAGTGAGTTCCCGAAGAGACCGGTTGGCATTCATAACTCCTTGTTCTCGTAACCGGAGGGTGATCCCCTCTTGGATTCGTGCCTCTATGTGGGCTTGCATCTCCTCCTCTGTCATAAAGCCACCCATGACCTGAAATTTGTGGCACTCAAACAGAAAAAGGTTAGTAGCACCGATTCTAGGCAAAGTTCAAAACAGAAAATAAAACCACAAACCAAAAACTTAAACCAAAAACCACAAACAATTCCCCGGCAACCGCGCCAAAAACATGTTGGTTAATCCGCAAGTGTACGGAATTCACCCGGTTTTAAATTATCGAACCACAGGGAATTGGTGTGGCAATTCAGTTTAAGATTCGAGTTCACGGTTGGAAAGCAAATAAAATTCAGTTTTAAGGGTTGATTGTTCAAGTGATTGAGTGACAAACTTAAGAAATGTAAGTGTGTGATAACAATGGTGATCTTGCCTTGGGTTCTTGCTTAACTAAATTAGTTTTAAATTAACCTATTCTTCCCACAAAAATTCTGAGTCTCTCCTTGATGTTATAGCCTATGTAATCATCTATCAATGCCTTGTATAGACAATCCTCTAAAGTCAAAAGATAGGTTCAATTTCTTGACAACCTAAACATTTGCTAAAGGCACTAAGCATGCAAATCAGGCCAACAAACCCCAACCCCTACTCTATTCCTAGTAGCAAGCATAGAAGAGGTAATCCCATATCATGTCCCTAATCTATAACAAATTTCCATTATATTATAGAAAAGCATAAAGCTAGCTCATGATCTAACTTGAAACATAAAGCATAGATATGGAATTCAAGGGTTTACTCAGAAGATTCATGTGAAGAAAAAGGAAATAAGATTAAAACATCAAGAGTCTTACAAGGAACCCAAAGCAAAAAGGTGTTTAGCCAAGCATGGCTATGAAATCCATACAAGAAAATAAGGATAAAACCTGGATCATGAGACTTAGAGAAAGCTCCTCAAGCTCCAGAACTAAAACCCTATCTTCTACCTTATTACAATATGTGAATTTGACAAAAAGTTCCAAGAGAAATGCCTAAAAACCAATTTATAGGCAAAACAAACGAGTCTGGGCGCTCAGGCGCCAATTCAGAGCGCCTGAGCGCCAATTCCAGCCCAAAAACACGCCTCTGGAAGGCAATTGGCGCCTAGGCGCTGGTTATAAGCGCCTAGGCGCCCTCCCCAGATCCCCTCCATAATATGCCTGGCGCCTAGGTGATACGCCCCAAGTTGATGCAAGGGCTGCAATGGATCGTCTAGGATTGATCTTGGATGATGAGAACTCTGAAATGTGAGAAAGAAGAAGAAGAATTTCGTGATGGAAGGGAAATGGACAGAAAAGAGGGGAAGTTTTAGTGAAATGGAAGATGAAGACTTCACACAAAGGTGGTGACAAACCCTTGATAAGCCTAATTCTTGAATCACTCAAGAACTATGAGAATCACTCTCACAAATCTGAATCACTCAGAAAAGAAAATACTAATTCATTCATAATCTGTCTATTACATTGAAGGAGTGGTCCTTATAAAGAAGAAGGAAATTCAGCCTTGTTACAAAAAATGATGAGGTGTAATTTCTCTAGAAGAATCCTAGGCTAGGAGTTACAAATTAAAAGAGGAAGATAGTGATTTGCTTCAGCCCTGAACGTGTATTTGGTGGCTGATTGCTTCATGTAACTCCCTTTCTTGATTGTTATTCTGACCAGGGAATATAGCATTCAATGCTCTTTATGAACTTAATTTCCCTTTCTTTGTAACTCCATTCTTGGCTTTGAAAGCTCTTCAATCCTTTGACTTTGCTGATGTAACTCCTCCATTCAGAACTTATTGAAATTCAAACACATTCAAAGAGTTTTAAGAAAGGAATGGATCCCTCCCTTTAAGCCCTTCATGCGCCACATGCAATCACATACCACTTGAAGTGGATTAAACACACTAAAATAAAATTCAGCAACATAATGCATTTGGATCCAACTTATTCAATTGGTCCTTTGCATTTTTATTGAAATAAAATAAAACAAAACATCACATGGCAGCCCCTATGCGTGGGCTGGCTCTTCTTCTTGGGCCTGAATGATCATCATGATTTTTGGTTCCATCTCTTCTACCACTTTGTCTTCAAGAATGGTTGCCACTACTTGCTGAAGAGTCTCTTTGGCCTTTTTAGCTCTAGCCCTTGTCATTGGTCCTCCAAGTCCTTTTAGTGCTCCATGACCCTTGTCCTTGTCCTTGTCCTCATCACTAGGCGCCCATTTCAAGCGCCTAGGCGCTCGTACTCGCTGGAAAAGTCTTTTTGACTTCTTTCTTAACTCCTCTTCAAGCTCCATCAAGTCTTCCATTAATCCCAAGCCTCTTGACCTTCCTTCTCCTTCAGTTATTGATCTGAAAACTTGAAACACAAGGCAAGGAAAATCCAGAAGCTCAAAGAGCTTTGTTAGCAAAGAGGGGCCTCAATTATCAAAGGGAACACATGCAAGTCCTAAAGTTACTTATAATGCAAGAAAAGTCCCTATAAAACCACAAAATTACTAAAACAAAGCAAAGACACAAAGAAACATAAAAATGCATGAGAATGCATGAAACACTACATGAGACTCCACAAAAAGACTCAAAATAAGCAAAGAAATGACCCTAAAAACACTACTAAAATAGGGTCATCACTATGTTGAAGACCTAAGGGCTCAAGGCTTTGAGATTGACTTAGATGAATTCTTCAGAAGACTGCCGCCTGCTCCAGAGTTTGACTCTCCTCCCAAGAGGAAAGCCCAGAGGAAGATGGTCTTAGAAGAATCCTCTGAGGAATCTGATGTCCCTCTGACGAAGAAGAAGAAGGCTGACCAGCCAAAGAGGAAACACGATGAAACCAGCAAGCCAGATGATGGTAATGATGGTGATAATGATGGTGGTCCTTCTCCTCCCAAGAAGAAGAAGAAACAAGTCAGACTTGTGGTGAAGCCTACAAGGGTGGAACCAGCTGCACAAGTGATCAGAAGGACTGGAACTCCTTCCAGAGTGACTAGGTTCTCAGCACAATCATCAAGTAAGTCTGCTGTTGATTCTGATGCTGATTTGAATTCATTTGATGCACTCCCCATCTCTGCTATGCTCAAACGATCCACAAACCCACTCACTCCCATTCCTGAATCCCAACCAGCTACTCAAGCCACTTCTCCACCTCACTCACCAAGGTCCTCGTTCTTTCAACCTTCCCCAAATGAAGCACCTCTTTGGAATATGCTTCAAAACCAACCTACCGGACCCTCTGATCCAACCTCCCCTATCACCATTCAATACAATCCTGAATCTGAACCCCTTACTCTTGAACCTGAACTCACAATTCCGGTTCAACCAGAACCTGACCCCAGAACGTCTGATCACTCTGTTCCTAGAGCATCAGCACGTCCTGTTGCCAGAACCACTGATACAGATTCTTCCAGTGTCTATACACCTGTATCATTCCCAACCAATGTGGCTGACTCCTCCCCTTCCAATAACTCTGAATCAATTAGGAAATTCATGGAAGTCAGAAAGGAAAAGGTGTCTACCTTAGAAGAGTATTACCTCACCTGTCCAAGCCCTAGGAGATATCCTGGCCCTAGACCTGAACGTCTAGTTGACCCAGATGAACCTATCTTGGCCAATCCTTTACATGAAGCAGACCCTTTGGCTCAACAAGCTCAACCTGACCCTGTCCAACAAGAGCCAGTTCAACCAGACCCAGAACAATCTGTGTCTAACCACTCTTCGGTTAGATCACCCAATCCTCTGGTTGACACTTCTAAACCACACCTTGGAGCCTCTGAACCTCATGCCCAAACCTGTGACATTGGCTCTCCCCAAGGTACCTCTGAAGCTCATAGCAGCAATCACCCAACCTCTCCAGAAACCAACCTCTCAATCGTTCCCTACACTTCCCTCAGACCCACCTCTCTCGTTGAGTGCATCAATGTTTTCAACCGTGAAGCCTCCTTGATGCTACGCAATGTGCACGGTCAGACTGATCTGAGTGAAGATGCTGAGTCTGTGGCTGATACGTGGAATAGTCTGAGCACTTGGCTAGTAGCTCAGGTTCCACTTATGATGCAACATCTGACTGCAGAAAGGGATCAGAGGATCAAGGCTGCAAAGCAGAGGTTTGCTAGAAGGGTGACTCTTCATGAACAACAACAAAGACACAAGCTCCTTGAAGCTGCTGAAGAGGCCAGAAGAAAGCAAGAGGAAGCTGAAGAAGTTGCACGTCAAGCCGCGACTCAAGCTGAACAAGCAAGATTAGAGGCAGAGCGACTTAAAGCTGAAGCTGAAGCCCTTAGACTTGCACCCGTGGTTTTTACTCCTGCTGCTTCTGCTTCCACTACTGCTCATCAAGCTGCTCAGAATGTTCCTTCCAGCTCCACACCGTCAAGCTCGTCCAGACTCGACCTCATGGAACAACGTCTTGACAATCATGAGTCTATGCTACAGGACATGAAGCAAATGATGATGGAACTTCTGCGTCGCACTGATAAACCCTAGTCTTAGGACTCTTCGTTTTTTCTTTCTTCTTAACTTAGTTTTATTTTAACTTTTTTAACTTACCTCAGCTTTTCTGCTTTGTTACTTGCTGTTTCTCTTTGCATATATATATATATATATATATATTTGTCATATTGTGTTTGCAAATTTTTTTTTTTTTTTATTCATAATCATTATGTTTACATCATACATTTTCTTTTTCCTAAAATCTAGAATGGAGGATCCTTCCTCATTCTTCTGCACTCTTGGCGCTGCTCTGATCTCTCCCTCTCCATACGATCCAGTGTATACTGGATGTTGTTGAGATTGACAATCAGCTCGTTCCTCTCCAGAACTTCTTCTGTTGTCTTGAGCTTTCCTTCTATCGTGTCCTTCTCTTCCAGTAGCCTCAGCTCTAACTGGCTGAGCTCTTGAACTTCTTCCACGAAGGCAAGAAATTCCTTCAAGTCATTCTTCAGCTCTGGATGAAGGTCCTCCTCAAGCAGTGTCCTCGTCAGCTCTGCTATGGTTATTGTTCCCTCTGGATGCCTTATGTTCAGGAACAAGTCCTCCTCAAAAGCCTTCCATCTGAGCTCTTCAAGTGCTTCCATGTATGATGCCATTTTTTTTAATTTGTTCGAGTAGTGAAGCTTACCCTTTTTCTCCATCCCTTTATATAGGCCTCACTTTCTCTCTGAAAGTTAATGCTTCTACAGTTTCTCGAGGTTAAGTTCTTGGTAACTGACCCCTTCCTTTACTCCCCTGGCCGGTGGTAAACGTTCTTCTTTTGCATTAACTCTTCTATTTATTTCGCCTAACTCTGATTCATGCATCGTTTTATTTTTTTTCAAACTTAGACCTTCTCTAAGGGGGAGTACCTTGTACTTCAAGCTAAGTTTTTCACACCCCAAGCTTTTTGCTTATGACAAAAAGGGGGAGTACAACCCAGTTTTTGATGTGTAAGATGTGTTAGTGTGATTTATTTTTCTTTTGGAGAATTTAAGAGTTCCACCTTTATGACCATAGATGTGCCACTGGGCAAATACAAGGAATACATTTCACTTCTTCTGAAGTGATATTAGTTTGACTCTGACCCAAGACTCTAATACCTTGTCCGTTGACTCTGAATACTTATGCGCTCTGATTACAATATTTTCATCTATGTCATAAGTTTTTCACTCTGAACTCTTATATTATTTAGCTCAGAATCTAGACTTTTCTAACGTTTTCATCAAGTATTAGATTCAGGGGGAGCTAAGCTCAGAATCAAGATGTGACTTGAATTCAGAATGAGCAAGATAAACTATTCACATCAGGATAAGTCTTACTCTATATCCTTAAACTCTGAGTGAATTCAGTTTGTCATCATCAAAAAGGGGGAGATTGTAAGATCAAGTTTTGATCTAGTAGTGCAACTCTATGTTTTGATGATTACAAGTTAACCTTTTGATATGAACAATTGTGGTACTCTAACGTGTTTTTCTGAGTGTGCTATTTACAGGCTCTGACCTCTATTTCATCTCACACGAATCAGAAGCACTGTGCTTAAAGAGTGACCCAAGCAACGCTTTCGCAACATCCATGTTCACTCTGAACAGTGGAAAAGCTTCAGAAGATCTGAAGTAAATCAAGCTCTGATAAGGACTCAGCTCACTTAAAGCTCTGATGATCCAGAAGATCTGACAACCAAAATACTCTGAAGGTTCAGAAGCTCTGATGGTGTAGAAGACTCTGACGATCCAGACTCTGAAGAGTGAAGACTTTGAAGTCCAGAAGCAACTGGCTCTGAAGACCATGTACTGATCCTCTGAAGTGAAGATCAGAAGGTACAACGGTCAGAGGATCCAAGCTTCCCTCTGACTCTGATCAATCAGCTTCACAAGTTCCTATACGAAGCGCTCCTCTGATCAGAAGTCTACAAGGTTAAGGTCAAGTCACTATCCAAAGTACAAAAGCAAAGTGTACTATCCTGATGACCTACCTAACATCCTCAGCCACAGCAGAAGCTGGAATTTCCAGAACTGCCCTCCAACGGTAGTATTTCCATGCAACGTTCAACCCTAATCCTTGGAGTATAAATAGTGACTGAAGATTGAAAGAAGCGACTAGAAGCATTCACATACGCGCAAGAAATATTCAAAACCTTCTAAGCTTTCTTTCATCCTGAATTTCATTGTGTTTACTATAAGCTTTTTAGAAGCACTTTCTTTGTAAACAAGAACGTCATATACAGGTGTATAGTTTTCCTTTAGGAGATCAAGGTTGATCGGATCCTAGAGAAGACTAAGAGAGTGAATCTTAGTGTGAGCTAAGTCAGTGTATTGTTAGTCACTTGTAGGTTTCAAGTGCAGTTGTAACA
This sequence comes from Lotus japonicus, assembly GCF_012489685.1. Taxonomy (NCBI): domain Eukaryota; kingdom Viridiplantae; phylum Streptophyta; class Magnoliopsida; order Fabales; family Fabaceae; genus Lotus; species Lotus japonicus. Next base: position 40,687,465 of record NC_080042.1, read on the forward strand.
CATACCTGATTAGTGGATTGCCTTCATTCTAAGAAGGAAGAAATCACCTTAACGGGTGGACTGGAGTAGCTTGAGTGATTTATCAAGTGAACCAGGATAAAATCCTTGTGTGCTTTTCTATCTCTCATCTTTAGCACTTTGTTCTCGAAAAGATTTGATAAAATCTTTAAGGTGGAAGTTTTATCTTGAAAACGTTATTCAAACCCCCCCCCCTTTATACCGTTTTTCATACCTTCACAGTGAGGTCGACACCACAGAGTTTTCAAGGAAGAGGAAGGTTTCAGGCGAGGAAGCCATATCAACGTCCTGCGGGGAGAGGGTTTACCCCGGGATCTTACAAGCCGATGGCTGCTGCTGCTACTTCTGGAGGGTCGGGAAGCCGTACCCAGAACCGTGAGATGACTTGTTTCCGATGTGGAGGGGCCGGACACTATGCTAATAATTGCACGAAGCCACCAAGATGCTACAACTGCAATAAATCTGGGCATCTGGCGATGGATTGTAAGGCACCAAAGGCTGAACCGTCTGTGAATGCTGTTAGTGGGAAGCGCCCAGTGGCGAAGGGAAGAGTGTATACCATGGATGGTGAAGAGGCTGAAGGAGCAGATGGATTAATCAGAGGAGAATGTTAAATTGACGGTAATCTTCTAACTGTACTCTTTGATTCTGGTGCAACTCATTCTTTTGTCTCTAAGGATTGCGTATCAAGACTGCATCTGCCTATTACTACTTTGAGTTTTGATCTTATGGTAACTACACCTGCTAGGACTCTAATTGCTAATGCCGCATGCATGCACTGTTCAGTAGTATATAGAGATAGAACTTTTCATGCCAATCTAGTATGTCTATCCCTTAAGAACCTAGATGTAATCCTAGGGATGGATTGGTTATCCCACTACCATTGTCTTTTGGACTGTAGTCGAAAGAAAGTGGTGTTCCCAGACTCGGATCTTTTCGAGTATCTTTCTATTAACCACATTAGTGCATCGTTGAGCGAGGGCACTCAGAGGTACTTTTCATTGCTAAGTCTGGAGGGGAAGAAGGAATCGGATATTCATGGTATTTCGGTGGTTCGAGATTTTGCGGATGTTTTTCCTGGAGATGTACCTGGACTACCGCCTGTACGCGATGTAGAGTTTGTGATAGACATTGTACCCGGAACTGGACCGATTTCGATTGCACCTTACCGTATGGCACCTGCAGAGTTAGTAGAGTTGAAATCTCAGTTGGTGGATCTTTCGGCAAAATGATTCATTCGACAAAGTGTTTCACCGTGGGGAGCGCCAGTGCTTTTAGTTAAGAAGAAAGATGGAAGGTCGAGATTGTGTGTGGATTACCGACTGCTGAACAAGGCGACGATCAAGAACCGATACCCGTTGCCGAGGATAGATGATTTGATGGATCAATTACGAGGGGCTGCTGTATTTTCCAAGATAGACTTGAAGTCAGGCAACCATCAGATCAGAGTGAAGACTGAGGATATACCAAAGACTGCATTCAGAACACGCTACGGACACTATGAGTACCTAGTGATGCCGTTTGGAGTGACAAATGCTCCAGCTGTTTTCATGGATTACATGAACCGCATCTTCCATGAGTTCTTAGATCGGTTTGTGGTGGTGTTTATTGACGACATACTGATATATTCGAAGCACACAAAGGAACATGAAGGACATTTGCGCCAAGTTTTATAAGTATTGAGAGAGAAGAAGCTGTATGCGAACCCTTCCAAGTGGGAATTCTGGCTGGAGGAAGTAAATTTCTTAGGCCATGTTATCTCAAAGGAAGGCATAGCTGTGGATCCGGCGAAAGTGGAGACTGTTTTGGCTTGGGAGCAACCGAAGACCGTGAAAGAAATCAGAAGTTTTGTGGGTTTGGCTGGATACTATGGACGCTTCATTGAGGGATTTGCCAAGATTGTTGGACCTTTGACTCAATTGACGAGGAAGGATCAACCTTTTGCATGGACTGAGGCGTGTGAAACAAGTTTTCAGACACTGAAGGAACGTTTGACGACGTCACCTGTGCTTATTTTGCCACAACCGGAGGAACCTTATGAAGTTTATTGTGATGCTTCGTACCAAGGCTTGGGATGTGTGTTGATGCAACATCGAAAAGTAGTGGCTTATGTAACACCCCGATTTCCAGGTGTCACTTTAGTAGCCAAAAATAAACTTTACACGGAGAACAGGTAATTTTTTTTTCGTTTGATTCCTTTAAATAAAAGCGATAAAGAAATAAAGACAAAACTCAACAACTAAACTAACCGATATACAATATAAACACTTGTACAGCCTCAGCTGCACTCTCCCGTCACGCGCACTCGCAGTGACTCCAAAGTAGTATGCCCGCAGGCAAAAATATACAAACCAGTACTGTAAGTAAAAGTATCAAAATATACAGTTATACAAGAGAAAGTCGGCACCCAAAAATGGCCTGAACAAAAGACCCCTATACTCCGACAAACTCTCTGTGATCCTCGTCAAAAGAACCATACAAAAAGCCACACATCGGGAACCTACCCTGTCCCAAAAAGAAACTGACGATCAGAGCTCTACACAAAAAATGACGCTAGCCTAACCTACCCTCCCAGCTCAGCTCACCAATCCTCCTCCTCCTCATCGCTGCTCGGCGAGTAACTCTCCCCACTGCTCTCGGAGTCAGAGTCGGAATCCACCGTAATCATCTCGGTGTCCAAATCCATGACCTCCCTCCTAACTGTCCTGCGCACCGCCCTAGTCGAGCCGGTCTCCACATCCACCTCTCCTGTAAGAACATCCTCCTCCACCACCCTCATCAAGGGGTCCACACAGTAGTCGTGCGGTGAAGAGAAAGATAAGAGACGTGAGGCAGATGAGACAACAGACTTCCTCCTCGGCTGTATGAGCCTAGAGGACGACACCACGTCGGTAGGGGCAATGGCAGTAGCAGGAGGTGGCGCAACAGGTGCAGCAACAGCAGGCTCGATCTCCGTCGGGTCCTCGTCATCAGAAGGTGAAGTCGGAGGTGGTGCAGGTGGTCCATGACCAGTGCCTGGTCCAGAGTGAACTGAGGGCTCCATACGCCGTAGCACTCCTCTCGTTAGGCGTCCTAGCTCATCCGTCCGGTCCTCCATGACCCTTCCCCTGTACGTCGCTCGGTGACCAGCCACATCGATCACCCAAGCGGTGGGGGCATCCCTATCCACCAACTCATATCTGATCCCCCCGAGGGAGAGACCATCGAGAACCAGTCGGCCATCGACATCTGGCAGCAGGCCGACCGCCCAAACACAAACGTGCAACCAAAGCCAAGGCGCTAGGGTCAACTCACGGAAATAAGTAGATATACACTCAACATGTGATATGGGGTATAGATATATGTTGATATATACATATATAAACAATCCTAGCATGTTATGGCTCTAACAATGCTTCAATAAACAAACAGCACACAATTCAAGTCAGAATGAATGTATGCGTGAAATGCACAATATGATCCGGATTTGTGACGCGTTCCCGTTCGCCACAAGTGAAGCATTCCCGTTCTTCACTATGGATGAACCATTCCCGTTATTCATCCTGGATGAACCATTCCCGTTATTCATCCTTGGTGAACCATTCCCGTTATTGACCGTATGATGAACCATTCCCGTTATTCATCATATATGCAGTGGTGAACCATTCCCGTTATTCACCATGAGATGCACAGATGAACCATTCCCGTTATTCACCCGATTGATGCAATATGGTTAGCCAAACATCGAATCGTCCTCCCACACAAGTGTTTAGCTCAAACCCAAACTCAAAACAACCCAAGAGTTAGTGTCGGTCAATACAACACAACTCGGAGTAAGTGTCGGTCAATACAACCCAACTCCACCCACAACAAGTACACAAGGGTCTAGTTTCGGTCAATACAACACAGCCCAAGCAACAAGAGCGCTAAGTGTCGGTCAATACAACACAGCTCCAACAACAAGAGAACCCAAGGAATTAGTCTCGGTCAATACAACACAACCCCAACAACAAGAGTACGTAAAGTACTCGGTGACTTTCAATCATCACCTTAGCTCACCTCAGTGGCTTTCCCCAATTCCAAAACCCACAACAAAAGTCGACTTTTCCCCGTCTTTCGTTAATAAAAATGATTTCAATTCACATTAGTCAGGTTATGAGTTTATTTCTCAAAGTCTAAGTTTCCCAAGTCTTTAGTTCTCAAAGCTCTATCACTCTAAGTTTTCAAAGATCAACCACCCAAAATACATTTCCCGGGGAAAGTCTAAGAATTCCAACAAGTACCAACAAAGGGCTAAGTCTCAAACCCCACATTTGGACTTGCCTAGGGTTGTTCATCCAACTCGAAACACCAACTTTAACCAGTTTAGAGGTTCCCCACTCTGAAATCGCGTCAAAACGCACAATCCAACAATATCACAACATCACAAGTTATGGAAAAGCATCATAACATCAACTCATCATTATAAACAACATCAAATAAAGCATAGGTCGAATTTATCGACGCCTATCATGCAATCATAGCTAATATGTAAGTTGCCCTAACCTCGAGCTGATCCAGTCTCTTAATCAAAGTTTTCTTCAAGCAAATGCTCTGAATATTCCAAAGTTCCGTCAACTGAACCTCGGAGAAAAACAAAGCAGAATCCAAACAATATCGATTAGTTCGATCACAATACAACTCATAAACGGTAGACAAAGCATTAAAGCTTCAGAATACAACATTCGAATGCGAAAAGACAAGTTTTCGAAAACGAAAAACTTCCCCCCCCCCATTGATATAGCCCACGGCCAGAAAGGAAAAAGGGCTTCGGCTCTTTTTCTTCGATCAAATCAGTTTACAAGGTAGTTTTAGGGTAAAACTAAGGCAAAGAAACTGTCGGAACAATTTTCGGACAATCGGATCGAAATACGGCCGTTCAGGGGCATTTTGGTCCAAAATAAAAGCTCAAAACCTCCAAGTTATCAGTACGGAAAACAAATTTGACAGCAATGATCCTAACGACATCCGTGACAACAAATTCTAAAGGCACGAAGTCAGATTACGTCTTTTCGACAATAAAGTTTCGAAATGTGAGACAAAAAGGGTTTTGAATCAGTTTTTCAGATCCTTGACAACTGGATCGCAATCGGCGATTACTGACAGAGGTTTTAGACTCTTGGCAACATAGGGAAGATAACCCAAGCAAGAAATCAGAGAAAACGGACAGTTTTACAAAAAGCTCAAAACTGTGAGCACAGAAACGACTTCAAAAACGCAGTAGAAACAGTAATCAGAGGTAAGAATCATGCTAGTTACCTCAGTACCTCGAAGTAGGGACGAACTGCACGAAGATTGGTCAAGTTTTCGCGAAAATCTTTTCTCCCCCAAGCTCCCTCAAACTCGCGGCCTTGAATGGTGAAAATGAAGAGATTTTTGCTTTTTCGAGCTATTTATAGGCAGGTGAAATCGCGGGAAAATGAAAATTTCGCGATTCCGATTTTTGCAGCACGTTCACCGAAGAATTCTAAGAGAGATTCTGGCGTCAGAATTCCCAAAACATATCTCTGACATTTGGGAAAAACGATATCTAAAATCCCAAAAGCGGTGTATGTTAATCTGTCCCGAAAAACTACTTTTTGCTGTGATGCTCAAACGACAAAACTTCCTTCTGAAGAAAGATTGGAAATGTCGAAACAAATCTGGCAACGCGAACGGAAACTTCGTTAGAAGTCCCAAAAAGAAAAAGTCTTCTTCCATCGCTCGAATCTAGGGTTTCGAAGCAAAGAAATTAGCGTCGTCGGACATCCGAAAAGTGAAACCTATCGTGCGTACAGTCCAGAGTTCCGAAATGAAACGCTGGTCGAAGGAAAAATAAAGAGAATCTTTAAATTTTCCAAGGATTCGAAATCTCACTTAAAACGTTGCTCTAAAGCGAAATTAGCCTATACTGGACACGCTCGCCATAAGGCAGGTGTGCAGATGACTCGCGCTAACTCCGGAAGCAACTACGCAACATTCCTCAAGCAATTCCTGAACTTTCTTCTTCATTAATCTTTCTCAAATATCAAACTCCTGTCACGCTTACACTGATTCTACGCGTGAGTCGAAAACTAACTTGTTCTGAAAATCCAGGTCTTACAATACTCCCCCTCCAAAAAGAAAGTTTCGTCCTCGAAACTCAGAGTTCTGCAAAAAGTCCGGGGTATAGTTCCTTGATCTTGTCTTCCAATTCCCATGTAGCGTCCCCCGTATCCTTGTTCCATATCACCTTTACCAACGAAATCTGCTTTCCCCTCAGCTGTTTCATTCTTCTATCCCCAATACTCACTGGTGGTGCCTCAAAGGTCAAATCATCCTTCAGTTCAACGTTGTCTGGCTCGATTACATGAGTCGGGTCTGGAATGTACTTCCTCAACTGCGACACATGAAATACATCATGAATGTTGGAAAGAAATGGTGGTAGTGCAATCTGATACGCATTTGGTCCAACACGTCGAGTGATTTGATCAGGCCCAATAAACTTTGGCGTAAGCTTCCTTGACTTAATAGCTCGTCCAACCCCCGTAGTTTGAGTAACTCGTAGAAACACGTGGTCACCTTCCTCAAACTCTAGGGTCCTACGTCTCCGGTCAGCATAACTCTTCTGTCTGCTCTGTGAAGCTCTCATCTTTTCTCTGATCTGCTTAACCTTCTCAGTCGTCTGTTGCAGCATTTCTGGCCCAATCAACAAACTCTTCCCATCTTGATACCAACACAACGGTGTCCTACACTTCCGGCCATATAAAGCTTCATACGGTGTCATTCCAATGCTCGCATGAAAACTATTGTTATATGTGAATTCAATCAATGGCAGAAGATCATCCCAGCTTCCTCTGTTATCTAACACACAAGCCCGTAGTAGATCTTCTAGAGACTGAATAGTTCTCTCTGTTTGCCCATCAGTTTATGGATGACACGCCGAACTCAATCTTAGCTTGGTTCCTAACGCATCATGAAGAGCTCCCCAAAAGTGCAAAGTAAACTTCGGATCCCGATCAGACACAATACTCGTCGGAACTCCGTGTAGTCTCACAATCTCCGCCACATAAATCTCAGCCAACTTTTCCACATTGTAGGTAGTTCTCACTGGTTGAAAATGCGCTGACTTGGTCAAACGATCCACAATCACCCAAATCGAATCGTGTCTCTTTTGTGTTCTTGGCAAAGCCACCACAAAATCCATGGATATACTATCCCATTTCCACTCTGGAACGTCTAAGCTCTGTAGCATACTAGCAGGTCTTTGATGCTCTACCTTCGCCTTCTGACAAGTTAAACATGCAGCAACATACTCGGCCACTTGTTTCTTCATTCCTGGCCACCAGAAATTCAGTTTCAAATCTTGATACATCTTTGACATTCCCAGATGAATACTCCATTTGCTCTTGTGCCCTTCATCCATGATCAGCCTTCTCAATTCTGGATTGTTGGGTACACACACTCTGTCCTTGCATCTTAAGATATCATCAGTTCCGATCTTGAATTCCGGGTCTTTCCCTTGAATTACCAAGTTCCTCTTCTCCAGCAGAAACTCATCTTGCAGTTGTTGCTCTCTAATCTCTTCCATCAGTCCACTGGCAATTCTGATCATTCCGAACTTCAACTTACCCTCAGACAGTGTCACACCTGAACTCATATCTCGAAATTGTTCCAGTAACTCCAGCTCTTTAACCATCATTGACGAGACATGCATCTTTCTACTCAAAGCATCAGCAACTACATTTGCCTTCCCAGGGTGATATTGCAACGTGAACTCATAGTCTTTGATGAACTCCATCCATCTTCGTTGCCTCATGTTCAGCTCCTTCTGAACAAACAAGTATTTAAGGCTCTTGTGATCGCTAAGTATCGTGAAAGTGCAACCATAGAGATAATGCCTCCAGATCTTCAGCGAAAACACAATGGCAGCTAACTCCAGATCGTGAGTCGGGTAGTTCTTCTCATGAGTCTTCAACTGTCTCGAAGCATAAGCCACCACCTTTCGATGTTGCATCAGCACACATCCCAAGCCTTGATACGAAGCATCACAATAAACTTCATAAGGTTCTTCTGGTTGCGGCAAAATAAGCACAGGTGATGTCGTCAAACGTTCCTTCAGAGTCTGAAAACTTGTTTCACACGCCTCAGTCCATGCAAAAGGTTGATCCTTCCTCGTCAATTGAGTCAAAGGTCCAACAATCTTGGCAAATCCCTCAATGAAGCGTCTATAATATCCAGCTAAACCCACAAAACTTCTGATTTCTGTCACCGTCTTCGGTTGCTCCCAAGCCAAAACAGTCTCTACTTTCACCGGATCCACAGCTATGCCTTCCTTTGAGATAACATGGCCTAAGAAATTTACTTCCTCCAGCCAAAATTCACACTTGGAAGGGTTCGCATACAGCTTCTTCTCTCTCAACACTTGTAAAACTTGGCGCAAATGTCCTTCATGTTCCTTTGCATCCTTCGAATAGATCTGTATGTCATCAATAAACACCACCACAAACCGATCTAAGAACTCATGAAAGATGCGGTTCATATAATCCATGAAAACAGCAGGTGCATTTGTCACTCCAAACGGCATCACTAGGTACTCATAGTGTCTGTAGCGTGTTCTGAATGCAGTCTTTGGTATATCCTCAGTTTTCACTCTGATATGATGGTAGCCTGACTTCAAATCTATCTTCGAAAATACAGCAGCCCCTCGTAACTGATCCATCAAATCATCTATCCTCGGCAACGGGTATCGGTTCTTGATCGTCGCCTTGTTCAGCTGTCGATAATCCACACACAATCTCGACCTTCCGTCTTTCTTCTTGACTAAAAGCACTGGCGCTCCCCACGGTGAAACACTTGGTCGAATGAATCCGTTTGCCGAAAGATCCTCCAACTGAGATTTCAACTCTACTAACTCCGCAGGAGCCATACGGTAAGGTGCAATCGAAATCAGTCCGGTTCCGGGTACAATGTCGATCACAAACTCTACATCGCGTACAGGCGGTAGTCCAGGTACATCTCCAGGAAAAACATCCACAAAATCTCGGACCACCGAAATACCATGAATATCCGATTCCTTCTTCCCCTCCAGACTTAGCAATGAAAAGTACCTCTGAGTGCCCTCACTCAACGTTGCACTAATGTGGTTAATAGAAAGATACTCGAAAAGATCCGAGTCTGGGAACACCACTTTCTTTCGACTACAGTCTAAAAGACAATGGTAGTGGGATAACCAATTCATCCCTAGGATTACATCTAGGTTTTTAAGGGGTAGACATACTAGGTTGGCATTAAAAGTTCTATCTCTATATACTACTGAACAGTGCATGCATGCGGCATTAGCAATTAGAGTCCTAGCAGGTGTAGTTACCATAAGATCAAAACTCAAAGCAGTAATAGGCAGATGCAGTCTTGATACGCAATCCTTAGAAACAAAAGAATGAGTTGCACCAGAATCAAAGAGTACAGTTAGAAGATTACCGTCAATTTCACATTCTCCTCTGATCAACCCATCAGCTCCTTCAGCCTCTTCGCTGTCCATTGTATACACTCTTCCCTTCGCCACCGGGCGCTTCCCACTAACAGCATTCACAGACGGTTCAACCTTTGGTGCCTTGCAATCCATCGCCAGATGCCCAGATTTATTGCAGTTGTAGCATCTTGGTGGCCTCGTGCAATTGTTGGCATAGTGTCCAGTTCCCCCACAACGGAAACAAGTCACCTCACGGTTTTGGGTACGGCTTCCCGACCCTCCAGAAGTAGCAGCAGCAGCCATCGGCTTGTAAGATCCCGGGGTAAACCCTCTCCCAGCAGGACGTTGATATGGCTTCCTCGCCTTAAACCTCCCCTTTCCCTGAAAGTTCTGTCGTGTCGACCTCACGGGTCCTCCGGTTCCAACCCTGTTATATCTCCGATTTTTCATCAATTCCACCTCAGTTGCCTTCTCAACCAATGCCTGGAACCTCGTGATCCCCAATGGTCTCACCGAGTCTTCAATATCAGGCCTCAATCCCCTCACAAATCTCTTGCACATGTAGGGTTCATCAACTTGGTCACGGAAAAATCGAAAGTGTTTTGCCAGAGACTCTAACTTGGCAGCATACTCCGGGATGGTCATGCTCCCTTGTTTCAGAGTCAGAAACTGTGATTCACACTCGTCACGAGCACTGTCCGGAAAATACTTCTCGAGAAAAGCAGTTCGAAAGGAATTCCAGTTCACCTCAACATGATTGGCTTCCATTATCCCTCTGGCGCCTCTCCACCAGTATTCAGCATCACCCAACAGCAGATAGGTTGCCATTCCCAATTGGCTCCCTCAGCAGTCTGTAACACTCCAAAGATCTTCACAATTTCCTCAATCTAGAGATCCGCTTTGTCCGGGTCAGTACCTCCCGAAAACATAGGTGGATCCTGTCTCCTGAAGTCATTCAACCCTTTGTTCTGATCCAGAGTCGCCTCCCTCTGACGCTGGTGTTGATCACGCGCTTCCTCCGCAGCACGCCTCAAAGCATTGTCATTCGCTTGGTTAGTCATTGCCTGGGCCATAGTGGCCATCATCTCAGCTAGCTGATTCGTGTTCACCATCGTCTGTTAGCCCCAAGAAAACTATTAGTCCTAATCGTAGAATAGCACCAAAGCTACTCCATATAATTAAGTAACAAGGCAATCAATTAGAACGAAAAATCGTTCTGCAGACAATCAATTTTCACTCTTTGCAGAGTCACACAACCTAGCACAGAAGACCTATTCCCCAAAGACTCCCAAAAGACTCGACTAAGCTCTGATACCACAATGTAACACCCCGATTTCCAGGTGTCACTTTAGTAGCCAAAAATAAACTTTACACGGAAAACAAGTAATTTTTTTTTTCGTTTGATTCCTTTAAATAAAATCGATAAAGAAATAAAGACAAAACCCAACAACTAAACTAACTGATATACAATATAAACACTTGTACAACCTCAGTTGCACTCTCCCGTCACGCGCAGTCGCAGTGAATCCAAAGTAGTATGCCCGCAGGCAAAAATATACAAACCAGTATTGTAAGTAAAAGTATCAAAATATACAGTTATCCAAGAGAAAGTCGGCACCCAAAAATGGCCTGAACAAAAGACCCCTATACTCCGACAGACTCTCTGTGATCCTCCTCAAAAGAACCACACAAAAAGCCACACATCGGGAACCTACCCTGTCCCAAAAAGAAACTGACGATCAGAGCTCTACACAAAAAATGACGCTAGCCTAACCTACCCTCCCAGCTCAGCTCACCAATCCTCCTCCTCCTCATCGCTGCTCGGCGAGTAACTCTCCCCACTGCTCTCGGAGTCAGAGTCGGAATCCACCGTAATCATCTCGGTGTCCAAATCCATGACCTCCCTCCTAACTGTCCTGCGCACCGCCCTAGTCGAGCCGGTCTCCACATCCACCTCTCCTGTAAGAACATCCTCCTCCACCACCCTCATCAAGGGGTCCACACGGTAGCCGTGCGATGAAGAGAAAGATAAGAGACGTGAGGCAGATGGGACAACAGACTCCCTCCTCGGCTGTACGAGCCTAGAGGACGACGCCACGTCGGTAGGGGCAATGGCAGTAGCAGGAGGTGGCGCAACAGGTGCAGCAACAGCAGGCTCGATCTCCGCCGCGTCCTCGTCATCAGAAGGTGAAGTCGGAGGTGGTGCAGGTGGTCCATGACCAGTGCCTGGTCCAGAGTGAACTGAGGGCGGCAAGTCAAAACTCAGCTCCATACGCCGTGGTACTCCTCTCGTCAGGCGTCCTCGCTCATCCGTGACCCTTCCCCTGTACGTCGCTCGGTGACCAGCCACATCGATCACCCAAGCGGTGGGGGCATCCCTATCCACCAACTCATATCTGATCCCCCCCGAGGGAGAGACCATCGAGAACCAGTCGGCCATCGACATCTGGCAGCAGGCCGACCGCCCAAACACAAACGTGCAACCAAAGCCAAGGCACTAGGGTCAACTCACGGAAATAAGTAGATATACACTCAACATGTGATATGGGGTATAGATATATGTTGATATATACATATATAAACAATCCTAGCATGTTATGGCTCTAACAATGCTTCAATAAACAAACAGCACACAATTCAAGTCAGAATGAATGTATGCATGAGAAATGCACAATATGGTCCGGATTTGTGACGCGTTCCCGTTCGCCACAAGTGAAGCATTCCCGTTCTTCACTATGGATGAACCATTCCCGTTATTCATCCTGGATGAACCATTCCCGTTATTCATCATATATGCAGTGGTGAACCATTCCCGTTATTCACCATGAGATGCACAGGTGAACCATTCCCGTTATTCACCCGATTGATGCAATATGATTAGCCAAACATCGAATCGTCCTCCCACACAAGTGTTTAGCTCAAACCCAAACTCAAAACAACCCAAGAGTTAGTGTCGGTCAATACAACACAACTCGGAGTAAGTGTCGGTCAATACAACACAACTCCACCCACAACAAGTACACAAGGGTCTACTGTCGGTCAATACAACACAGCCCAAGCAACAAGAGCGCTAAGTGTCGGTCAATACAACACAGCTCCAACAACAAGAGAACCCAAGGAATTAGTGTCGGTCAATACAACACAACCCCAACAACAAGAGTACGTATAGTACTCGATGACTTTCAATCATCACCTTAGCTCACCTCAGTGGCTTTCCCCAATTCCAAAACCCACAACAAAAGTCGACTTTTCCCCGTCTTTCGTAAATATTTTCCCCTTCAGTTTTCCTATGCTTAAACGTTAATAAAAATGATTTCAATTCACATAAGTCAGGTTATGAGTTTATTTCTCAAAGTCTAAGTTTCCCAAGTCTTTAGTTCTCAAAGCTCTATCACTCTAAGTTTTCAAAGATCAACCACCCAAAATACATTTCCCGGGGAAAGTCTAAGAATTCCAACAAGTACCAACAAAGGGCTAAGTCTCAAACCCCACATTTGGACTTGCCTAGGGTTGTTCATCCAACCCGAAACACCAACTTTAACCAGTTCAGAGGTTCCCCACTCTGAAATCGTGTCAAAACGCACAATCCAACAATATCACCACATCACAAGTTATGGAAAAGCATCATAACATCAACTCATCATTATAAACAACATCAAATAAAGCATAGGTCGAATTTATCGACGCCTATCATGCAATCATAGCTAATATGTAAGTTGCCCTAACCTCAAGCTGATCCAGTCTCGTAATCAAAGTTTTCTTCAAGCAAATGCTCTGAATATTCCAAAGTTCCGTCAACTGAACCTCGGAGAAAAACAAAGCAGAATCCAAACAATATCGATTAGTTCGATCACAATACAACTCATAAACGGTAGACAAAGCATTAAAGCTTCAGAATACAACATTCGAATGCGAAAAGACAAGTTTTCGAAAACGAAAAACTTCTCCCCCAATGATACAGCCCACGACCATAAAGGAAAAAGGGCTTCGGCTCTTTTTCTTCGATCAAATCAGTTTACAAGGAAGTTTTAGGGTAAAACTAAGGCAAAGAAACTGTCGGAACAATTTTCGGACAATCGGATCGAAATACGGCCGTTCAGGGGCATTTTGGTCCAAAATAAAAGCTCAAAACCTCCAAGTTATCAGTTCGGAAAACAAATTTGACAGCAATGATCCTAACGACATCCGTGACAACAAATCCTAAAGGCACGAAGTCAGATTACGTCTTTTCGACAATAAAGTTTCGAAATGTGAGACAAAAAGGCTTTTGAATCAGTTTTCCAGATCCTTGACAACTGGATCGCAATCGGCGATTACTGACAGAGGTTTTAGACTCTTGGGAACATAGGGAAGATAACCCAAGCAAGAATCAGAGAAAACAGACAGTTTTACAAAAAGCTCAAAACTGTGAGCACAGAAACGACTTCAGAAACGCAGTAGAAACAGTAATCAGAGGTAAGAATCATGCTAGTTACCTCAGTACCTCGAAGTAGGGACGAACTGCACGAAGATTGGTCAAGTTTTCGCGAAAATCTTTTCTCCCCCAAGCTCCCTCAAACTCGCGGACTTGAATGGTGAAAATGAAGAGATTTTTGCTTTTTCGAGCTATTTATAGGCAGGTGAAATCGCGGGAAAATGAAAATTTCGCGATTCCGATTTTTGCAGTACGTTCACTGAAGAATTCTAAGAGAGATTTGGCGTCAGAATTCCAGAACCCAAAACATATATCTGGCATTTGGGAAAAACGATATCTAAAATCCCAAAAGCGGTGTAAGTTAATCTGTCCCGAAAAACTACTTTTTGCTGTGATGCTCAAACGACAAAACTTCCTTCTGAAGAAAAATTGGAAATGTCGAAACAAATCTGGCATCGCGGACGGAAACTTCGTTAGAAGTTCCAAAAAGAAAAAGTCTTCATCCATCGCTCGAATCTAGGGTTTCGAAGCAAAGAAATTAGCGTTGTCGGACATCCGAAAAGTGAAACCTATCGTGCGTACAGTCCAGAGTTCCGAAATGAAACGCTGGTCGAAGGAAAAATAAAGAGAATCTTTAAATTTTTCAAGGATTCGAAATTCACTTAAAACGTTGCTCTAAAGCGAAATTAGCCTATACTGGACACGCTCGCCATAAGGCAGGTGTGCAGATGACTCGCGCTAACTCCGGAAGCAACTACGCAACATTCCTTAAGCAATTCCTGAACTTTCTTCTTCATTAATCTTTCTCAAATATCAAACTCCTGTCACGCTTACACTGATTCTACGCGTGAGTCGAAAACTAACTTGTTCTGAAAATCCAGGTCTTACAGCTTACGCTTCGAGACAGTTGAAGACTCATGAGAAGAACTATCCGACTCACGATTTGGAGTTAGCTGCCATGGTGTTTTCGCAGGAAATCTGGAGGCATTATCTCTATGGTTATACTTTCACGATATTTAGCGATCACAAGAGCTTTAAATACTTGTTTGATCAGAAGGAGTTGAACATGAGGCAACGAAGATGGATGGAGTTCATTAAAGACTATGAGTTTACGTTGCAATATCACCCTGGGAAGGCGAATGTAGTTGCTGATGCTTTGAGTATAAAAATGCATGTCTCGTCAATGATGGTTAAAGAGCAGGAGTTGCTGGAACAATTTCGAGATATGAGTTTAGGTGTGACACTGTCTGAGGGAAAGTTGAAGTTCGGAATGATCAGAATTGTCAGTGGACTGATGGAAGAGATTAGAGAGCAACAACTGCAAGATGCGTTTCTGCTGGAGAACAGGAACTTGGTAATTCAAGGGAAAGACCCGGAATTCAAGATCGGAACTGATGATATCTTAAGATGCAAGGACAGAGTGTGTGTACCCAATAATCCCGAATTGAGAAGGCTAATCATGGATGAAGGGCACAAGAGCAAATGGAGTATTCATCCGGGAATGACAAAGATGTATCAAGATTTGAAACTGAATTTCTGGTGGCCGGGAATGAAGAAACAAGTGGCCGAGTATGTGGCTGCATGTTTAACTTTTCAGAAGGCGAAGGTAGAACATCAAAGACCTGCTGGTATGCTATAGAGTTTAGACGTGCCAGAATGGAAATGGGATAGCATATCTATGGATTTTGTGGTAGCTTTGCTAAGAACACAGAAGCGACACGATTCGATTTGGGTGATTGTGGATCGTTTGACCAAGTCAGCGCATTTTCTACCAGTGAGAACAACCTACAATGTGGAGAAGTTGCCTGAGATTTATGTGGCAGAGATTGTGAGACTACATGGAGTTCCGACAAGCATTGTGTCTGATCGGGATCCGAAGTTTACTTCGCACTTTTGGGGAGCTCTTCATGATGCGTTAGGAACCAAGCTGAGGTTGAGTTCGGCGTATCATCCACAAACTGATGGGCAGACAGAGAGAACTATTCAGTCGTTAGAGGATCTACTACGTGCTTGTGTGTTAGATAACAGAGGAAGCTAGGATGATCTTCTGCCATTGATTGAGTTCACATACAATCATAGTTTTCATGCGAGCATTGGGATGGCACCGTATGAGGCTTTGTACGGCCGAAAGTGTAGGACACCGTTGTGTTGGTATCAAGATGGGGAGAGTTTGTTGATTGGGCCAAAAATGCTGCAACAGAAGACTGAGAAGGTTAAGCAGATCAGAGAAAAGATGAAAGCTTCACAGAGCAGACAGAAGAGTTATGCAGATCAAAGACGTAGAACCCAAGAGTTTGAAGAAGGTGACCATGTGTTTCTACGAGTTACTCAGACTACGGGGGTTGGACGAGCTATTAAGTCAAGGAAGCTCACGCCAAAGTTTATTGGGCCTTATCAAATCACTCGACGTATTGGACCAGTTGCATATCAGATTGCACTACCACCATTTCTTTCCAACATTCATGACGTATTTCATGTGTCGCAGCTGAGGAAGTACATTCCAGACCCGACTCATGTAATCGATCCAGACAACGTTGAATTGAAGGATGATTTGACCTTTGAGGCACCGCCAGTGAGAATTGGGGATAGAAGAGTGAAACAACTAAGGGGAAAGCAGATTTCATTGGTAAAGGTGATATGGAACAAGGATACGGGAGACGCTACATGGGAATTAGAAGATAAGATCAAGGAACTGTACCCCGGACTTTTTGCAGAACTCTGAGTTTCGAGGACGAAACTTTCTTTTTGGAGGGGAGTATTGTAAGACCTGGATTTTCAGAACAAGTTAATTTCCGACTCACGCATAGAATCAGTGTAAGCGTGACAGGAGTTTGATATTTGAGAAAGATTAATGAAGAAGAAAGTTCAGGAATTGCTTGAGGAATGTTGCGTAGTTGCTTCCGGAGTTAGTGCGAGTCATCTGCACACCTGCCTTATGGCGAGCGTGTCCAGAATAGGCTAATTTCGCTTTAGAGCAACGTTTTAAGTGAGATTTCAAATTCTTGGGAAATTTAAAGGTTCTCTTTATTTTTCCATCGACCAGCGTTTCATTTCGGAACTCTGGACTGTACGCACGATAGTATTTACTTTTCGGAAGTTCGACGACGCTAATTTCTTTGCTTCGAAACCCTAGTTTCGAGCGATGGATGAAGGCTTTTTCTATTCGGTACTTCTAACGAAGATTCCGTCTGCGTTCCCAGATTTGTTTCGACGTTTCCAATCTTTCTTCCGAAGGAAGTTTTGTCGTTTGAGCATCACAGCAAAAAGTAGTTTTTCGGGACAGATTAACTTACACCGCTTTTGGGATTTTGGATATCGTTTTTCCCAAATCATAGATATTTGTTTTGAGTTCTGGATTTCTGACGCCAGAATCTCTCTTAGAATTCTTCGGTGAATGTGCTGCAAAAATCAGAATCGCGAAATTTTCATTTTCCCGCGATTTCGCCTGCCTATAAATAGCTCGAAAATCAAAAATCTCTTCATTTCCATCCATCCAAAGCCGCGAGTTTGAGGAGAGCTTGGGGTAGAAGATTTTTCGCGAAAACTTGACCGATCTTCGTGCAGTTCGTCCCTACTTCGAGGTAATGAGGTAACTAGCATGATTCTTACCTCTGATTACTGTTTCTACTACGTTTCTGAAGTCGTTTCTGT
The DNA here is from genome assembly GCF_012489685.1 of Lotus japonicus. NCBI lineage: Eukaryota > Viridiplantae > Streptophyta > Magnoliopsida > Fabales > Fabaceae > Lotus > Lotus japonicus. The sequence continues at coordinate 40,704,996 of NC_080042.1, forward strand.
GCTCACAGTTTTGAGCTTTTTGTAAAACTGTCTGTTTTCTTTGATTTCTTGCTTGGGTTATCTTCCCTACGTTCCCAAGAGTCTAAAACCTCTGTCAGTAATCGCCGATTGTGATCGAGTTGTCAAAGATCAGAAAAACTGATTCAAAACCCTTTTTGTCGCACATTTCAAAACTTTATTGTCGAAAAGCCGTAATCTGACTTCGTGCCTTTAGGATTTGTTGTCACGGATGTCGTTAGGATCATTGCTGTCAAATTTGTTTTCCGAACTGATAACTTTGAGGTTTTGAGCTTTTGTTTTGGACCAAAATGCCCCTGAACGGCCGTATTTTGATCGGATTGTCCGAAAATTGTTCCGACAGTTTCTTTGCCTTAGTTTTACCCTAAAACTACCTTGTAAACATATTTGATCGAAGAAAAAGAGCCGGAGCTCTTTTTCCTTAATGGCCGAGAGCTATTCCTTTAGGGGGGGGGGGGAGTTTTCGTTTTCGAAAACTTGTCTTTTCGTACCCGATTGTCGTATTCTGAAGCTTTAATGCTTTGTCTATCGTTTATGTGTTGTATTGTGATTGAACTAATCGATTTTGTTTGGATTCTGCTTTGTTTTCTCCGAGGTTGAGTTGAAGGAACTTTGGAAGTTTCAAGGCATTCCTGTGAAGGAGATTTTGATTGCGAGGCTGGATCAGCTCGAGGTTAGGGCAACTTACATATTAGCTATGATTGCATGGTAGGCGTCGATGAATTCGACTTATGTTTTATCTGATGTTGATTATGATGATGAGTTGATGTTATGATGCTTTTCCATAACTTGTGATATTGTGCTATTGTTGGGTTGTGCGTTTTGACGCAATTTCGGAGTGGGGAACCTCTGAACTGGTGATATTTGATAATTCGGGTTGGATGAACAACCCTAGGCAAGTTCAAATGTAGGGTTTGAGACTTAGCCATTCGTTGGGATTCGTTTGAATACTTAGACTTTCCCCGGGAAACTTCTTTTGGAGGGTTTTTGGAAAAACTTAGAATGAATAGAGTCTTGAAAACTAAAGACTTGGGAAACTTAGACTTTGAGAAATAAACTCATAACTTGACTAATTTGAATTGAAATAATTTTTATTAACAATGAAACATAGGAGAACTGAAGGGGAAAATATTTACGAAACACGGGGAAAAGTCGATTTCTGTTGTGGGTTTTGGAATTGGGGAAAGCCACTGAGGTGAGCTACGGTGATGATTGAAAGTCACCGAGTACTTTAAGTACTCTTGTTGTTGGGGTTGTGTTGTATTGACCGACAATAAACCCTTGTGTACTATTGTGGTGGGAGTTGTGTTGTATTGACCGACACTAACTCCGAGTCGTGTTGTATTGACCGACACTGACTCTGGCTTTGATCTTGGGTTCTATTGTAGTGGGATTTGTGTTGTATTGACCGACACTTACTCCGAGTTGTGTTGTATTGACCGACACTAACTCTTGGGTTGTTTTGAGATTGGGTTTGAGCTAAACGCTTGTGTGGTGAGGACGATTCGATGTTTGGCTAACCATATTGCATCAATCGGGTGAATAACGGGAATGGTTCACCTGTGCATCTTTTGGTGAATAACGGGAATGGTTCACCAATGTGATAATGATGAATAACGGGAATGGTTCATCACACGGTGAATAACGGGAATGGTTCACCAAGGGTGAATAACGGGAATGGTTCACCAAGGATGAATAACGGCAATGGTTCATCCATAGTGAAGAACAGGAATGCTTCACTTGGGGCGAACGGGAACGCGTCACAATCCGGATCATATTGTGCATTTCACGCATACATTCATTCTGACTTGAATTGTGTGCTGGTTGGTTTATTGAAGCATTGTTAGAGCCATAACATGCTAGGATTGCTTATATATGTATATATCCACATATATCCATACCCCATATCACATGTTGAGTGTATATCTACTTTATTCTGTGAGTTGACCCTAGCGCCTATGCTTTGGTTTCATGTTTGTGTTTGGGCGGTCGGCCTGCTGCCAGATGTCGATGGCCGACTGGTTCTCGACGGTCTCTCCCTCAGGGGGGATCAGATATGAGTTGGTGGATAGGGATGCCCCCACCGCTTGGGTGATCGATGTTGCTAGTCACCGGCCGACGTATAGGGGAAGGGTCATGGAGGACCGGACTGAAGAGCGAGGACGCTTGACGAGAGGAGTGCTACGGCGTATGGAGCTGAGTTTTGACTTGCCACCCTCAGTTCACTGTGGACCAGGCACTGGTCATGGACCACCTGCACCACCCCCGACTTCACCTTCTGTTGAGGAGGAGCCGGCAGAGATCGAGCCTGCTGTTGCTGCTGCACCTGTTGTGCCACCTCCTGCTACTTCCATTGCCCCTACCGACGTGGCGTCGTCCTCTAGGCTTGTGCGGCCGAGGAGGGAGTCTGTCGTCCCATCTGCCTCACGTCTCTTTTCTTTCTCTTCACCGCACGGGTACCGTGTGGACCCCTTGGTTAGGGTGGTGGAGGAGGATGTTCTTGCAGGAGAGGTGGATGTGGAGACCGGCTCGTCTAGGGCGGTGCGCAGGACAGTTAGGAGGGAGGTCATGGATTTGGACACCGAGATGATTACGGTGGATTCCGACTCTGACTCCGAGAGCAGTGGGGAGAGCTACTCGCCGAGCAGCAATGAGGAGGAGGAGGACTGGTGAGCTGAGCTGGGAGGGTAGGTAAGGCTAGCGTCATTTTTTGTGTAGAGCTCTGATCGTCTTACTTTTTGGGACAGTGTAGGTTCCCGATGTGTGGCCTTTTGTGTGGTTCTTTTGAGGAGGATCACAGAGAGTCTGTCGGAGTATAGGGGTCTTTTGTTCTGGCCATTTTTGGGTGCCGACTTTCTCTTGGATAACTGTATATTTGATACTTTTACTTACAGTGCTGGTTTGTATATATTTTCCTGCGGGCACACTACTTTGGAGTCACTGCGAGTGCGCGTGACGGGAGAGTGCAGCTGAGGCTGTACATGTGTTTATATTGTATATCGGTTAGTTTAGTTGTTGGGTTTTGTCTTTATTTCTTTATCGCTTTTATTTAAAGGAATCAAACGAAAAAAAATTACCTGTTTTCCGCGTAAAGTTTATTTTTGGTTACTAAAGTGACACCTGGAAATCGGGGTGTTACACTCCTCCTCCTCCTCCTCACTCGGCGAGTAGCTGTCCCCACTGTTGTCGGAGTCCGAGTTGGAATCCACCGTAATCATCTCGGTGTCCAAGTCCACGACCTCCCTCCTAACTGTCCTGCGCACCGTCCTAGTCAAGCCCGTCTCAACATCCACCTCTCTAGTAAGAACATCCTCCTCCACCACCCGAACCAGGGGATCCACACGGTAGCTGCGCGGTGGAGTGAAAAGAAAGAGACGTGAGGCAGATGGGACAACAGACTCCCTCTTCGGCTGTACGAGCCTCGAGGACGACGCCACGTCGGTAGGATCGATAGCAGTAGCAGGAGGTGGCGCAACAGGTGCAGCAACATCAGGCTCGATCTCAGCTGGGTCCTCGTCATCAGAAGAAGATGAAGTCGGAGGTGGTGCAGGTGGTCCTCGACCCGTACCTGGTCCATAGCGAACTGAAAGCGGCAAGTCAAAGTTCAGCTCCATACGTCGTAGCACTCCCCTCGTCAAACGTCCACGCTCGTCTGTCCGGTCCTCCATGACCCTTCCCCGGTACGTCGCTCGATGACCCGCAACATAGATCACCCAAGCGGTGGGGGCATGACGGTCCACCAACTCATACCTGATCCCCCCCCGAGGGAGAGATCATCGAAAACCAGTCCGCCATCGACATCTGGCAGCAGGCCGACCGCCCAAAGACACACATGAAACTAAAGCCCAAGCGCTAGGGTCAACTCACGGAAATAAGTAGTTATACACTCAACATGTAACAGGGGTATAGATATATATGTTGATATATATAATATATATATAACCCTAGCATGTTAATGGCTCTAACAATGCTTCAATAAATCAAATAGCATACAATTCCAGTCAGAGTGAATGTATGCGTGAAATGCAATCAATATGATCCGGATAGTTCAAGTGGGATGGGCACCATCGAGTCAGTCCTAACACCGGCCTAGTGTTTAACCATTTCCGCTCGGGTGTCGCTTACAAACCCATGCATAGTCGGATCAGCCCGCTATGCCGAAGATACACCCAGGTGTTCTTCGATGAAGGCAATCCCCAACCTTCGTGAAGCATTCCCGTTCTTCACTCTTGATGAAGCATTCCCGTTCTTCATCGCATGATGCATGATGCAATATGGTTAGCCAAACATCGAATCGTCCTCCCAACGCAAGTGTTTAGCCCAAAACCCAATCTCAAAACCCAAGAGTTTAGTGTCCGTCAATACAACACAACTCCAACAACAAGACCCAATGTCAAAACCCTGAGTTAGTGTCGGTCAATACAACACAACTCCAACAACAAGAGTACAAAGGTACTCGGTGACTTTCAATCGTCACCGTGGCTCACCCCCCCCCTTGGTGTCCAGCAATTCTCCAAAAACCCACAACAAAAGTCGACTTTTCCCCGTCTTTCGCAATTATTTTCCCCTTTTGTTTTCCTATGTTTATTCGTTAATAAAAATGTTTCGAATCAAATTATTCAAGTTATGAGTTTAGTTCTTGAAGTCTAAGTTTCCCAAAGTCTTTAGTTTTCAAAATCCTATTCATTCTAAGTTTTCCAAAAACCCACCAAAAGAAATTTCCCGGGGAAAGTCGAAGTATATCAACGAATACCAACGAATGGTGAAGTCTCAAACCCCACGTTTGAACTTGCTTAGGGTTGTTTCCCCCAACCCGAAATATCAAATATCACCAGTTCAATGACTCCCCACTCCGAAGTCGCGTCAAAACGCACAATTCAATAACATCTCAACATCATAAGTTATGGAAAACATCATAACATCAGTTCATCATCATAATCAATATCAAAGTAAAGCATAAGTCGAATTTATCGACGCCTGTCATGCAGTCATAGCTAATAGTAAGTTGCCCTAACCTCGAGCTGCTCCAGCCTCGTGGTTTAAATTTCCTTCACACGTTTGCTCTGAAAAACCCAAAGTTCCCTCAACTGAACCTCGGAGAAAACAAAGCAAAAATCCAAACAAAATCGATTAGCTCGATCACAATACAGCTAATTAACGATAAACAAAGCGTTAAAGCTTCAGAATACAACAATCGGGTACGAAAAGACAAGTTTTCGAAAACGAAAAACTCCCCCCCCCCTTGAAATAGCTCTCGGCCATAAAGAGAAAAGAGCTCCGGCTCTTTTTCTTCGATCTAATATGTTTACAAGGTAGTTTTAGGGTAAAACTAAGGCAAAGAAACTGTCAGAAAAATTTTCGGACGATCGGATCGAAATACGGCTAATCAGGGGCGTTTTGGACCAAAATAAAAGCTCAAAACCTCAAAGTTAACACTTCGGAAAACAAATTTGACAGCGATTTTCCTAACGACATTCGTAACAACTAATCCTAAAGGCACGAAGTCGGATTGCGACTTTTCGACATTAAAGTTTCGAAATGTGCGCCAAAAAGGGTTTTGAATCAATTCTTTGAGCACAGAAACAGCTAAAGAAACGTAGTAGAAACAGTGATCAGAGGTAAGAATCAAGCTAGTTACCTCGATACCTTGAAGTAGGAACGAACTGCGCGAAGATCGGTCAATTTTCGGCGAAATGTTTTCTCTCCTTTCCTCTCCTTGAACTCGCGGCCTCTAAGGAAGAAAATGAAGATATTTTTGAATTTTTAACTATTTATAGGAAGGTGAAATCGCGGGAAAATGAAAATTTCGCGATTCCGATTTTTGCAGCACATTCACCGATGAATTCTAAGAGAGATTCTGGCGACAGAATTCCAGAACTCAAAACGAATCTAACATTTGGGAAAAACGATCTCTAAAATCCCAAAAGCGGTGTAAGTTAATTTGTCCCGAAAAACTACTTTTTGCTGTGATGGTCAGACGACAAAACTTCGTTCTGAAGAAAGATTGGAAACATCAAAACAAATCTGGCAACGCGGACGGAAACTTCGTTAAAAGCTCCGAATAGAAAAAGTCTTCATCTAGTGATTGAATTTAGGGTTTCGAAGCAAAGAAATTAGCGTCGTCGGACTTCCGAGAAGTGAATACTATCGTGCGTACAGTCCAGGGTTCCGAAATGAAACAATGGTCGAAGGAAAAATAAAGAGAACTTTTTATTTTCCCAAGGATTTGAAACCTCACTTAAACGTTGCTTTAAAAGCGAAATTAGCCTATTCTGGACACTCTCTCCGTAAGACAAGTGTGCAGACGACTCGCACTAATTCCTAAAACAACTATGAAACATTCCTCAAGCAATTCCTGAACTTTCTTCTTCATTAATCTTTCTCGAACAGCAAACTCCGGTCACGCTTACACTGATTCTACGCGTGAGTCGGAAATTAACTTGCTCTGTAAATCCAGGTCTTACAATACTCCCCTCCAAAAAGAAATTTTCGTCCTCGAAACTCAGAGTTCTGCGAAAAGTCCGGGATACAGTTCCTTGATCTTGTCTTCCAATTCCCATGTAGCGTCTCCCGTATCGTTGTTCCATATCACCTTCACCAACGCAATATGCTTCCCCCTCAGCTGTTTCACTCTTCTATCCCCAATGCTCACTGGCGGTGCCTCAAAGGTCAAATCATCCTTCAATTCAACGTTGTCTGGCTCGATTACATGAGTCGGGTCTGGAATGTACTTCCTCAACTGCGACACATGAAATACATCGTGAATGTTGGAAAGAAACGGTGGTAGTGCAATCTGATACGCAACTGGTCCAACACGTCGAGTGATTTGATAAGGTCCAATAAACTTTGGCGTGAGCTTCCTTGACTAAATAGCTCGTCCAACTCCCGTAGTCTGAGTAACTCGTAGAAACACATGGTCGCCCTCTTCAAACTCTAGGGTTCTACGTCTCTGATCAGCATAACTCTTCTGTCTGCTCTGTGAAGGTCTCATCTTTTCTCTGATCTGCTTAACCTTCTTAGTCATCTATTGCAGCAATTCTGGCCCAATCAACAAACTTTCCCCATCTTGATACCAACACAACGGTGTCCTACACTTTCGACCATACAAAGCTTCATACGGTGCCATCCCAATGCTCGATCAATGGCAGAAGATCATCCCAGCTTCCTCTGTTATCTAACACACAAGCACGTAGTAAATCCTCTAGCGACTGAATAGTTCTCTCTGTTTGCCCATCAGTTTGTGGATGATACGCCGAACTCAACCTCAGCTTGGTTCCTAACGCATCATGAAGAGCTCCCCAAATGTGCGAAGTAAACTTTGGACCCCGATCAGACACAATACTCGTCGGAACTCCGTGTAGTCTCACAATCTCAGCCACATAAATCTCAACCAACTTTTTTACATTGTAGGTAGTTCTCACTGGTAGAAAATGCGTTGACTTAGTCAGACGTTCCACAATCACCCAAATCGAATCGTGTCGCTTCTGTGTTCTTGGCAAAGCTACCACGAAATCCATAGATATGCTATCCCATTTCCATTTTGCACGTCTAAACTCTGTAGCATACCAGCAGGTCTTTGATGCTCTACCTTAGCCTTCTGACAAGTCAAACATGCAGCTACATACTCGGCCACTTGTTTCTTCATTCCCGGCCACCAAAAATTCAGTTTCAAGTCTTGATTCATCTTTGTCATTCCCGGATGAATGCTCCATTTGGTCTTGTGTCCTTCATCCATGATTAGCCTTCTCAATTCTGGATTGTTGGGTACACAAACTCTGTCCTTGAATCGTAGGATATTGTCAGTTCCTATCTTGAATTCCGGGTCTTTCCCTTGCATTACTAAGTTCCTCTTCTCTAGCAGAAATGCATCTTGCAATTGTTGCTCTCTAATCTCTTCCATCAGTCCACTGGAGATTCTGATCATTCCGAATTTCAACTTTCCCTCAGACGGTGTCACACCTAAACTCATATCTCGAAATTGTTCCAGTAACTCTGTAACACCCCGATTTCGGTGGCGTCACTTTAGTAACCAAAAAGAAACTTAAAGCGGAAAAACGTGAATATATTTTTTTTTTGTCGATAATAGAACCAAAACTGAAAGAAATAAAACTAGACGACAAAAGATAATAGAACTTATGCATTAATAATTACAGCCCCCGCCGTAAGTACCCAACCTCGTCACGAGTAACCTCCAGTGACGGAAAGTAAAAGAGAGTAACGCCCGTAGGCAAAAAGTACAGACCAAAGTAGAGGTGAAGTGTCCGCAACACAAACCTCAAAAAAACGAGAATAAGTTAGCCCAATCGGCCTGAAACAAGACCTCCTAAGTCCAACCAACTCTCTGTGATTCCCGTAAAGAAACCACACAAAAAGCTATAGGTGGGAAACTACCCTGTCCCCAAAGAAACAAATGATGTTCAGAGCTAAGACTCTACTCCTACACTAATCCCATCTCGAGGAGCTCACACCAGCACTAAAACCTACATACTGGCATGATCGTCGTTCGAATTCGAAATCCAGAACGACCTAGTCTATGTACACCATCCGTCCTCCTCTCGCTACCGCGATGCGCTCCTGTTCCAGCATCTCCAACCTAGTTCCCCCCGAAGGGTGAACCATCATGAACTAGTCCGCCATGGACATCTGACAAAGGGCGTAGTCCGCCAAAGAACACACAGAAGACGCGAGGGTCAACGCCAAAGAATTATGTAAATATTAAACCCAATAGGTACAGATAATAGAATAGCCACTTAGGCTTATAGCTAGGGATAACATCCTAGGGTTGCATATTCCATAATGAATGTAACGACAGTAATAACAATTAGCATGCTCCAAATGCATTCCGGAACAGATGGACATCAAACGGATCAGCCCTAACACCAGCCACTGTAAGACCCAAGATTTTAAGCTTAGGATCAGTGGAAGAGATTTCCATTTACGATTAGGGTTGATGTATTGTGAAGGGAAACCTGAACTAAAGTTTACCAAATGAAATAAATTTATGAAGGAGAAAGTTCAGGAAAAGTCAAAGGATTGTATCATGATCGATAAAAGTTTTAGCACGATCGTTATACGTTTAAACCTAGGTCAGAAACCCTAGTATGTAGCTAATTTTCACTTTTAGGCACAATGGCAGTTAATTCCAAAAATCTTCAGAGAAATGTTAGAACTTCTCTTCTTCCATATATCACAATCGTTTCGAGGCGAAACTCTAGGATCTACGAACGTCCGATTCCAATCATCGGAAGTTTGCCGAAACCGAATCCCTGGTATTTCAAAACCCTAGAATTTCTCGACAATGAAGACTTTTTCTATTCAGAGCTTCAAATGAATATTCTACACGCGTACACCCATTTCTCTTGATGATTTCAATCTTTCTTCAGAAGGAAGTTTTCCATTCCGACATTCGATGCAAAAAGCAACTTATCGGGTAAAATAGTTTTATACCGATTATGCATTAGTCACTAAAAATACAAGGAGACCTCATTTTAGTTTTGGAATTCTTTCGCCAAAACCTATCTTAGAATTCATGGAGAATGAAGCCAGAAAAATCAGATTCGCGAAACTTTCATTTTACCGCGTTTTGCCAACCTCTATATATAGCCAAGAAATGAGAAAAAAACAAATATCTTACCCATTTTCACCAAGGAGGCCGCGAGTTTGAGAGGAGAGGAGGAAGAAGAGCTTTTGTTCGATTCTTGCGTGATCGTCAATCAATCAGTTGCTACTTCAAGGTTTCGAGGTATAGTCGCTAATCCTTACCTCTGATCGCTTTTTCCATAGCTTTTCTGTAGAGTTTTCTGAGCGGATAGTTTATGGGTTTTTGCAAAACTATCCTGAATCTTTCATTTCTGATTCTAAACCTCTTCCTTATGTGCCCAAGATCACTTCTGCCGGGTTAGATTTTCCGTTATGTCGCCGGAATTCCGCCGGAATCAATTTGAACCTAAAATACCCATTTTTGGAGTTTTTGGTGTAAAGCTTCAACCTTTAGGCTGAAAACTATCGCCTTAGCTTAGTGCTAGTAGGATTAGTTGTCATAAACGTCGTTGGTGACGTCCCTGCAAAATTTTATTTTTGGGATTTCAGTTTTGAAAATTCTAAGTTAAAAATCATGACCAAAATACCCCTGCGACAGTTTTTGATCCGATAATTTTTCTGAGTTCAGAATACCCTTAGTTACGGCTTATAATAGCATAGGAACCAAGTTTGATCGAAGAAAAATCGAGCCCCATAATTGTGAAAAGTGGCCGAGCCCTATTAGGGGGGGAGGAGGAAATTTCCTTTTTCCGAAAACTTGTCTTTCGCGCTAGATTATCGTACCTTAGAGTATAGATTACTTCGAGTAACCTTAGTAAGTATCGATAGCTTAGTTTTCGATAGATTCTGATAGTATTTCTGTGGTTTTGCTCTAAAGGTGATTTTGAGGAATTCCCAGAGGAGCAAGCCTTTGATTGTGAACAAGTGTTAGGAGATCGTCCTGGAGAATCTACAGGTGAGGGCTTCTCACTGAATCTCTAGTTAATGCTTAGGGTCGATGTTTCGACATTGTTTACTGTTTATGCACTGGAATTGTGTGTGATTGGAAAATGTTTTCTGAGGCTTCGGCTGACAATGTAGATGATTCATCTACTGAATGTTTTTGAGATTGTCTTACATGCTATGTGCTATGTGGGTAATCTAGGATGTGTGGTGCATGCTTTATATGCTAAGTGCTAAGTGTTTATGATGCGATTTATCGATATATGACATGTTGTTGATTGTGATGAATTGAATATGCTCTGTACTGGAATCTGAGTTTCTGAACGGTGAGAAAAGCGGGCAGGTCATGCCGATTTTATTTTGAGAGTTTTGAGGAAGCTTGAAAGGACGAATGAGATTCGGGCCTTGTTATGATGTTTATGGATCGAGACATTCTCTGGAGTCATTTGGGGATTAGGAGATCCCGAGAACTTATAGGATTTGCGATAAGACTAAAAGGATAATTATTTTGTAAAGAAAACTCATAAGACATTAAACAACCTCTAAATCTTTAAGTAATGGTAATAATCTCGGAAGGAAGCTTTGGATGCAAATCATAGTTTTGGAAAACGAGAAGTGTCGTCGGATCCCAGCATTGAGAAAGTTGAGGGGCTTCGAGTATGTAGATGTTGTGGTGCTGTTGGAGCAGCGTTTGTTGTTGTGCTGTTGGAGCAGCTTTTGTGGTTGTGCTGTTGGAGCAGCTATGTTGTTGGGTGTATCTTCGACTTTGCGGCGCGAATCCGTATGTCCAAACCCGACGGGTTGGGCCGATTCGGCAATAATTGTTGACACGCGCGAATCCGTATATTCGATCCGATGGATTGGATCGATTCGGCGGTAGTCACTCAGGCACGCGTGAGTCCGTATGTTCAATCCGATGGATTGGATCGATTCAGCGATTGCCATTTTACCTCGCGTGAATCCGTATGTTCAATCCGAGGGATTGGATCGATTCAGCGACAACTTTTCGACACGCGCGGATCCGTATGTTCAATCCGATGGATTGGATCGATTCGGCGATAGTCATTGGACACGCGCAACGTCCGTATGTTCGACTCCTTTGAGTGAACCGACTTGGCGTTGTCATTTGTTGCGTGTGCGAGTCCGTATGTCCATCCCGATGGGTTGGATCGACTCGACATGCCTAATTGTGGGAGTTGCGTGTGCGAGTCCGTATGTTCAACCCAAGGGGTTGGATCGACTTGACATGCCAAATTGTTGGGCTATCCTGGGGATAAGTCCGGGAAACCGGTAGTTTCCGAGTATGTGATACTCTTTGCTTGTTGAACAGTTGTGACCATCGGATTGAGATGAGTCGGATGATCCGGAGATCATCATGAGTTACTATGTTGATGTGAAGAAGTGTCTTTTGTCGCAGAAATCGACTTTACCTTAGGGTAAGCTTTTAGAGACTTTAATTTACCTAGAACACGTGGCGACGTGTCGAGTGAGAGTCGGAGACGTTGTTTGACTAATCATCCTGCATTCATGCATACTGATTTAGTTGTCGAGTGTGATTGTTATTTGTTAATCCTATTTGGAACATGTTAATTGTTATTATTGCTGTTAAGTTCATTATGGAATATGCAACCCTAGGATGTTATCCCTAGCTATAAGCCTAAGTGGCTATTCTCTTATCTATATCTATTGGTGCTATTATTTATGTAATTCTTTGGAGTTGACCCTCGCGTCTTCTGTGTGTGCTTTGGCGGACAAACGCCCTTTGTCAGATGTCTTTGGCGGACTGGTTCACGACGGTTCACCCTTCGGGGGAAACTAGAGTTGGGATGCTGGAACAGGAGCGCATCGCGATAGCGAGCGGAGGACAGATGGTGTACATAGACTAGGTCGTTCTGGATTTCGAATTCGGACGACGATCATGCTAGCATGTAGGTTTTAGTGCTGGTGTGAGCTCCTCGAGATGGGATTAGTGTAGGAGTAGAGTCTTAGCTCTGAACATCATTTGTTTTCTTTGGGGACAGGGTAGTTTCCCACCTATAGCTTTTTGTGTGGTTTCGTTACGGGAATCACAGAGAGTTGGTTGGACTTAGGAAGTCTTGTTTCAGGCCGATGGGCCAGCTTATTCTCATTTTGAGGGATAGTGTTGCGGACACTTAACCTTTTCTTTTGGTTTGTACTTTTGCCTACGAGCGCTACTCTTCTATTACCCGTCACTGGAGGTTCACTCGTGACGAGGTTGCTTCTTATAGCGGGGGCTGTTTATATATTGTATATTAGTTCTATTGCTTTTCGCATTTGGGTTTTACTCAATTCAGTCTTGTCTTAGTTATTATATCGAAAAAAAAATATTCACGTATTTCCGCATTAAGTTTACTTTTGGTTACTAAAGTGAACTTACGCCAACAACAACGGTAGTCAGATCAGCCGTAACCCGTAGGTCTGCCATTTAGGTCTGCTACAAGAGTCGTCTACAAACGCTCTTACACGGCATTCCGGGTCTTATGACCATTTTGGAAACCGACGAGGTCCAGAGTACGTCCTGTGTTAATACCTCATTAATGTTGCATGAATGCAGGATGATTAGTCAAACAACGTCTCCGATCTCACTCGACACGTCGCCACGTGTTCTAGCTAAATTAATGTCTCTAAAAGCTTACCCTAAGGTAACAGTCGATTCTGCGACAAAAGACACATCTCTACAAGAACACATAACTCATGATGATCTCCAAATCATCCAACTCATCTCCATCCGATGGTCAAAACTGCTCAACGAGCAAAGAGTATCAACATACTCGGAAACTATCAATTTCCCGGACTTATCCCCAGGATAGCCCCACAACACAACTGCTCCCAGAGCACAAGAGTATCAACATACTCCAAACTTATCAATCTCCTCGACACTTGGATCCGACGACACTTCTCGTTTTCCAAAACTAAGATTTGACTCCTAAGCTTCCTTTCGAGTTTATTATCATTATTTGAAGATTTAGAGGTTGTTTAATGTCTTATGAGTTTTCTTTACAAAATAATATCCTTTTAATCTTATCGCGAATCTTATAAGTTCCCGGGATCTCCAAATCCCAAATGACTCCAGAGAATGTCTCGATCCATCATAACCATAACAAGGCCCGAATCTCATTCGTCCTATCAAACTTTCTCAAAACTCTCAAAATAAAATCGGCATGACATGCCCGTTATCCTCACTATGAAGCATAACAGATATATGTGTAATAGCATAGTTCAATTAGCACTGTTCAACAATCATGGCACATATATCAACACATCCTAGATTAACCATGTAGCATTTAGCATATAAGCAATTATCACACATCCTAGATTAACCATTTAGCACATAGCATGTAATTCAAACTCAAAAACAGTTAGTAGATGAATAATCTACATTGTCAGCCGAAGCCTCAGAAAACATTTTCCCAATCAAACACAAACAAGTGCATAAACAGTAAAACAAGTCTAATGCGTCGACACCTAAGGCATTAGCTAATAGTTCAGTGAGAAGCCCTCACCTTAGCCAATTTCCATACTAAGGTGCAACTCCGATCCGATTACATCTTTATTTGCATATGTTGGCTCGATTCCTCCCATTGTGTAGCTTCGATGCAAGGTGCTTCCGTTCATCGTACGAAAATCAAGTTTCTGAAACTTGTCGGCGAAGAGTCGCTAGAGAAAGTTGCGGCTCACGGGGTTGACGGAGGAACTGTCGCCGGAGACACAAAGGAAGGTTGTTCCTACATCCTTTCGCGGCCAGAAACTCAACGGCGCTGTCCGTTTCCCCCAAAGAGTCGACGGTTTGCCCAGAAAGTTCAGCCGAAGGTCGACGGTGGTTGTCGGGGTCGTCGAATAAAATGACCCAAATACGAAATTGAAGATAGGGTTTTGCTCTCCTCACGGCAAAGATCGTAGCAGTATCCTCCGTTTTTCCATCGGTCACCGGAGTTGATCGGAAAAAGCTCCCGAAGGCGGTAGCGGTGACGACGACGGAATGGCGATCCAGAATATGGGTTTTGTTGTGGACGTCGCAAGGGTTCCAACGGTACTAACCTCGCTGTGAGCGGAGGTCCAAGTACACCGGAATCGCAGGTCGAAGTTTACGACGTCGGCGACGTCGGCGCGTCGTTATACTCTGTTTTCACGACTTGCTTCCTCTGTTCTTGTTCATGGAGCTCGCCATGGTGCTCTCGGTTGGTGGCTATTGCTTGTGACCTTGAACCAGAGGTGGTGGCTCGCGTGGAAGGTGGTGCGTGGCGGTGTGGCTCGCGTGATGGTGAGGTGGTGGTCGTGGCGTTCTCGTTTGTGGCCATGGAGAATTAAACTTGTGGTGATGGTTGCTGCTCTGTTTTGGGTGGAGAAAATGTCCATGGTGGTTGATTGTGGTGCGGTCACGTTGAAGGAGAAGATAAAACCATTTTGATGGTGGTCTCATGGTGGAGGCTCACGTGAAGAAGGAGAAGCTTGCGTGGTGATGGTTGGTGGTTCACGAAGTAGAGAAACAAAGTGGCTTCAGCAAAGGAAATGAAAGAAGAAGAAAATATTGGTGATGATGGGAGAAGAAATCGTGAGTCCGAGAGACAGAGAGCAGCGTGAGGATACATATTTTGTGAGGTGAATGGAGATAAAATTGATATATGTTGGTGGTGGGAAGAAAATAGAAAAAGTGTTTGTGCTGCAGCTTTTGGAAAATAGGCAGAAGAAGAAGTAGAAACAAAAGAAGAAGAGTACATAATATTTATAGAAGAAGAAGAAGGAAATGGGTCTGCAGAAGAAGGAAGAAAATGAAAAAGTGTAATGAGAGAGAGAGGGATGACGACAGAGTGAGTGAGGGAGGATAAGGATGTTTAGATATTTAGGAAAGATATTTGTAAACTGGTATAAATTGATTTAGACACTGAAGAATTTAGCTCACAAAGTTAAGAGAAAAATATATAATGGATATATAACTATACTAAAAATTATGAGGAACTTTATGAAATAGTAAAATATAAATTATGATCACTTTGAGCAAATTAAAATGATCCATTGACCAAGAAATGAGTAGATATATATCAAAGATCGGATAAGGATGAATAGATATTTATCAAAGATTGGATAATGATGAATAGATATTTATCAAAGATTGGATAAGGATGAACAGATATTTTGTAAAGATATTTTCAAAAGATATTTTGTAAACCGGTACAGTTTTGTTTAGATATCGGAGGATTTAACTCATAGAGTTAAAAAATATAAGAGTGATTCCTATTTTTCCGGCTTCATTCTCCGTGAATCCTAAGATAGGTTCTGACGACAGAATCCAAAACTCAAAAGAGGTTTCCTGGTATTTTAGGTGACTAATGCAAAGTCGGTGTAAAACTATTTTAACCCGATAAGTTACTTTTTGCATCGAATGTCGGAATAGAAAACTTCCTTCTGAAGAAAGATTGAAATCATCAAGAGAAATGGGTGTACGCATGTGGAATCTTCATTTGAAGCTCCGAATAGAAAAAGTCTTCATTGTCGGTTGATTCTAGGGTTTTGAGATACCAGGGTTTTGGTTTCGGCAAACTTCCGATGATTGGAATCGGACGTTCGTAGATCCTAGAGTTTCGCCTCGAAACGATTGTTATATATGGAATAAGAGAAGTTCTAACATTTCTCTGAAGATTTTTGGACTAAATTCCTACAGTGTTCCAAGGGTGGAAGATTTTTGGAAATTTTATTCCTATAGTGTTCCAAGGGTGGAACATAGTCTTTTCCTAAGGTTCTTATCCTAGGTTTAAGCGAATCGATCGTGCTATACCTTTTATCGATTTTGATGAAATCCTTAGACTTTTCCTGAACATTCTCCTTCACAAATTTATTTCATTTAGTAAACTCTTGTTCAGGTTTCCCTTCACGATACATCAACCCTAATCGCGAATAAGAATTTTATTCACTTAGCATAAGCATAAAAACTTGGGTCTTACAAACTCCAGCTCTTTAACCATCATTGACGAGACATGCATCTTCCTACTCAAAGCATCAGCAACTACATTTGCCTTCCCAGGGTGATATTGCAACGTAAACTCATAGTCCTTGATGAACTTCATCCATCTTCGTTGCCTCATATTCAACTCCTTCTGATCGAACAAGTATTTAAGACTCTTGTGATCGCTAAATATCGTGAAAGTACAACCATAGAGATAATTCCTCCAGATTTTAAGCGAAAACACAATGGCAGCTAACTCCAAATCGTGAGTCGGGTAGTTCCTCTCGTGATTCTTCAACTGTCTCGAAGTATAAGCCACCACTTTCCGATGTTGCATCAGTACACATCCCAAGCCTTGATACGAAGCATCACAGTAGACCTCATAAGGTTCCTCCGGTTGTGGCAAAATAAGCACAGGTGACGTCGTTAAACGTTCCTTCAAAGTCTGAAAACTTGATTCACACGCCTCAGTCCATGCAAAAGGTTGATCCTTCCTCGTCAGTTGAGTCAAAGGTCCAACAATCTTGGCAAATCCCGCAATGAAGCGTCTATAATATCCAGCTAAACCCACAAAACTTCTGATTTCTGTCACTGTCTTCGGTTGCTCCCAAGCCAAAACAGTCTCCACTTTCGCTGGGTCCACAGCTATGCCTTCCTTTGAGATAACATGGCCTAAGAAATTGACTTCCTCCAGCCAGAATTCACACTTGGAAGGGTTCGTATACAGCTTTTTCCCTCTCAACACTTGTAAAACTTGGCGAAAATGTCCTTCATGTTCCTTTGCGTCCTTCGAATATATCAATATGTCATCAATAAACACCACCAAAAACCGATCTAAGAATTCATAAAAGATGCGGTTCATGTAATCCATGAAAACAGCAGGTGCATTTGTCACTCCAAACGGCATCACTAGGCACTCGTAGTGTCCGTAACGTGTTCTGAATGCAGTCTTCGGTATATCCCCAGTCTTCACCCTGATCTGATGATAGCCTGACTTCAAGTCTATCTTGGAAAATACGGCAGCCCCTCGTAATTGATCCATCAAATCATCTATCCTCGGCAACGGGTATCTGTTCTTGATCGTCGCCTTGTTCAGTTGTCGATAATCCACACACAATCTCGACTTTCCGTCTTTCATCTTAACTAAAAGCACTGGCGCTCCCCACGGTGAAACACTTGGTCGAATGAACCCCTTTGCCGAAAGATCCTCCAACTGAGATTTCAACTCTACTAACTCTGCAGGTTCCATACGGTAAGGTGCAATCGAAATCGGTCCGGTTCCGGGTACAATGTCGATCACAAACTCTATATCGCGTACTGGCGGTAGTCAAGGTACATCTCCAGGAAAAACATCCGTAAAGTCTCGAACCACCGGAATACCATGAACATCCGAATCCTTCTTCCCCTCCAGACTTAGCAATGAAAAGTACTTCAGAGTGCCCTCGCTCAACGATGCACTAATGTGGTTAGTAGAAAGATACTCGAAAAGATCGGAGTCTGGGAACACCACTTTCTTTCGACTACTGTCCAACAGACAATGGTAGTGGAATAACCAATCCATCCCTAGGATTACATCTAGGTTTTTAAGGGGTAGACATACTAGATTGGCATGAAAAGTTCTATCTCTATATACTACTGAACAGTGCATGCATGGGGCATTAGCAATTAGGGTCCTAGCAGGTGTAGTTACCATAAGATCAAAACTCAAGGTAGTAATAGGCAGATTCAGTCTTGATACGCAATGCTTAGAGACAAAAGAATGAGTTGCACCAGAATCAAAGAGTACAGTTAGAAGATTACCGTCGATTTCACATTCTCCTCTGATCAATCCATCCGCTCCTTCAGCCTCTTCACCATCCATTGTATACACTCTTCCCTTCGCCACTGGGCGCTTCCCACTAACAGCATTCACAGACGGTTCAGCCTTCGGTGCCTTGCAATCCACAGCCAGATGCCCGGATTTATTGCAGTTGTAGCATCTTGGTGGCATTGTGCAACTGTTTGCATAGTGCCCGACCGCTCCACATCGGAAACAAGTCACATCATGGTTTGGGGTACGGTTTCCCGACCCTCCAGAAGTAGCAGCAGCAGCCATCGGCTTGTAAGATCCCGGGGTAAACCCTCTCCCCGCAGGACGTTGATACGGCTTCCTCGCCTGAAATCTCCCCCTTCCCTGAAAATTCTGTGGTGTCGACCTCACTGGTCCTCCTGTTCCAACCCTGCTCAATCTTCTATTCTTCATCAATTCCACCTCTGTGGCTTTCTCAACCAATTCTTGAAATCTCGTGATCCCCAACGGTCTCACTGAGTCCTCAATGTCAGCTCTCAGTCCCCTCACAAAGCGCTTGCACATGTAGGGCTCATCAACTTGGTCACGGAAAAATCGAAAGTGTTTTGCCAAAGATCCAACTTAGCAGCATATTCCGGAATGGTCATGCTCCCTTGTCTAAGAGTCAGAAACTGTGATTCACGCTCGTCACGAGCACTGTCAGGAAAATACTTCTCGACAAAAGCAGTTCGAAAAGAATTCCAGTTCACCTCAACATGATTTGCTTCCATTATCCCTCTGGTGTAACGCCCCGATTACTCGAGGGTCACTTTAGTAACCTTTCCAAAAACTAAATATGCTGACTAAACTTTCGAAGTCAATAATAACCAAGTATTTTTTTTTCCAAAACATGCTCTAGCGAATGCACAGTAATTACCCAATAATGTATAACTTTATATCCAACAGTATGGGTACAATTGAGTCTTTAAAGAGAAATATCAAAAGACTTCTTATGCCCAACATGCTTCTTGTGATCTCCATACTGGGTAGACCACAAAATAGCAAAACATCAGGACCTACCATTTCTCTCAAACCAAAAGAATACAAACTCCTATGATCATCCTACAAGCTTCAACCAACAACGGTAAGCTTTCTACCCAAAAGGCTCAAGCCGTACACAAGACTCTATTCCTCCTCCGAGGGATTCTCCTCGAAAGTCGAACAATCAATCTCTCATAAGATCTGCAACAAGGTTCTGGCATCAGCAGACATGTAGTCAATCCCACGAACGACTTACTGTGCGCTTCACCGAACTAATGTAAAGACATGACACTTCATCCGATCATCATGGATCCTCCTCATAAGCAGCGTCACAGCAACTTTCCTAGAAGCATGGTGCTTGATCATGTTGCCGCCCATCACCTGGCAGTCGCCGGCCGCCCAAACACAAGCAATACATACAATAGCGTGCGAGGGTCAACTTCTAGAATATAGGTATATATATATATAATAGTAGGTCACACAATATACACATAATCACATACATACATTTCACGCTTACTCACGCAGATCTATCGATCTCGTGGCTTACGTAAAATACGAGGGTTGTCAATGACAAACCTCTCCCACACACATAACAGTTAAATCACATTTAGCTTATCTCAAGCATATCAAAACTCATAGCACATATTACCTCATCATCAAGCTCAATCGACAACCCTAAGGTTAGTCTATATGCTCGTGCAAATGCAATGCCACATAGGCACATCAAATGATCCGGATATAAACGCCTTGTCCATGAGGTAGGCGGGACAACACTTAGTCGGTCTGATACCCACTCCAGTATCGACCTCTGACTAGTGAATGCCACTTAGTTGATACCCACTCCAGTATCAACATAGTTGATACCGATCGTCCTCTTCATTATCAACATCTGAAGGTACGACCACTCCATCGTCCTCAGAAAACAGGCATGGCCACTTCACCATCCTGACAAAATGTATGCATGCATGATATGAATCATGGTTAGCCAAACAAACGGGAACACCCTCTCTAGTGTTCACGTCTATCTCTAAGAAAACGGCCATATTAGAAAACCAAATCTAGATTCAACATCAACGGTTGCACTCCACTCCAAGTGACCGAAGTTTACACAACGACATGTCACTCCACACCAAGTAACCGTATCATCGAGTCTCGTCTTTCTTTTCTCAAAAATCATCAAATAAAGTTCCCCATTGAAATTCTCTTTTCTAAAAAGAATTGATTGAAGTCCCCTCTGAAAATATCTTTCTCATTCTTTAGAAGCTTTGCGTTGCAAGTAAACTTTCTTTTAATTTTCAAAATATGTGTACACTTCGATTATTTATTTTAGATGAAGTTTATAAGTAAGTCATGAATACGTTTGTTCTTTTTCGAAAACTTTGATAGGTGAAAATAAAAGCTGCCACCCTGTGTAATACTTTTTGAGAAAACCTCTCAATCAAAAACCTCAGTAGATCAAATACATCGTTAGAATCTCCTCTAATCGACACTCAGAAAAACCCTTCGGTTACAAAAACAATATGTCGTCAACAGATAATCAAATTCACAATAGAAGTATAGACATCATCACAACAAGCCATTATATCAAGTAGCTAGCATCAAAGTGCTCTCACAACACTCATATAGCATATATTCAATGATATAAATAGCCTAAGCGAATAGCTCATAACAAGCACATAGAATATATTCAATAACGTAAATAGCCGAAGCGAAGTGCCCTCACCTTTGCCGCTTTCCTCCCAAAGTTCTGACTTCAAACCGATCACGACCTTGCCCCTCGTACCGGCTCGCTTTCCTTAAGCTCTTTGTTCCGATAAAATGTGCTTTAGTCTTTGTAACGCCAAAATGAAGAAACACTTTGGTGCCCACGGCCTAAACTAATTTTTTGTTGGACAAGGCATGTATTTTCCATTCTCAGCATTTCAACTCATAGTAAGTTGATATTTCAAACTAACGACATGGTTTGCCTTTTATAGGCTTTGAAATTTAATAAAATAATGAAACTTAATGGTGAAGAAATCGCAAGCACTGGATGTCTACGAGTGAAACACAGATCATGAGCTGTTAGGATAGTTACATACGTGTAGGACTTTTAAGAGAATAGCAATTGACTCAGCACTTGAATTGCATTGTCATGCTTAAATAGAAAAATGATTCAGCATGGGAATTGAAGTGTCATGCTTAATGACACCTTGGGACCGTGGTTCTCTGCCACGCAAGGGAGAAGTTGAAGAAAAACTAAAAATAAGTTACTAGTGATGAAGGTAAATATATATATAATGAGATGATTTTGGATAGTGTAGGATTTAACTCATAGAGATAAGAGAAAAATATAAAGATGATATATTATTGTACCAAAATTATGAGAAACTATATGATATAGTTTAAAATCACTTTAAGCATAATTAAGTGATCAAGTGTAGAAGTGTTAACAAGTTAGATATCCATATATATCTATTCTTACACTTCGTAGTATTCTTCTTCTAATCTTTTACTTTTTATTTTCTATTCTTCCCTCACAAACTGAATTGGTCTCTTACTATTCTTTTATCATTTCCTATTCTTCTTCCACAAATTGAATTGGTCCTTACGTGATCTTTTTCTTTCTTTCTTTTTACTTTGTTTTCTTTCTTTCTTTTTTGTCTAGTTTGGGAGAAAATACTAATAATATTAATAATACTTAATTTATATAAAGCACACAGGGTACAAAGAACATATCATCTTAAGCTTAATCGCGCTTATCGCTCTTAAGCCGATAAATATCTAATTAATTAAACGCTTAATCTTACCTGGGTCTTACATTACTACCACACTAAAAGGGAGTTTCGCCCTCGAAACTCGGAGTCAGAGAAAGCTTGGGAGTACCATCCCCCTCTGGTTTCCTTCCAACTCACTAGTAGCGTTAGCATGCGTCCCAAAACCTAGGAGATGTCACAACAAATTCACCTTAAGGTGACATACAAGATAAAATTAACACTTACATCTCTAGCAATCATCTTCAATTAAGCCTCGATATCACGGTCATGTTGTTGCTCTAGGCACCATGATCCAAATCCTAGCTCAAACGCCTACATGATCGGTCTCGTAGTTGTCGTCATACTCTCACATCAACAACCCAACCATGAAACATACATCCATTTATCATCATGCTAACACCATTCAAAACTCATCACAAGGCTTCTTTAGCCAACAATCTCTAATCCGATATCATTCAATCAACAACTTCTCAAAAGTATCATCTTAAAATCTAGCAATCCATTAACGTCATTTCCCTTTTTGAAGCTATCCTCATACTAACCATAAATTAATCTTCCACTTAGTTACAAATCGAATTACAGACTTATCTCAAGTCCTAACACTCTAAACAACTCAGAATTCATTTACTTTAAGATCACTCTTATACTATAACTAAAGGAACTTAACTTGACATTTCATCCTCAGATCTTCAATCTTCAAAGATTCAACTCTTATTGTCACAACTACAACCACGAAATCCCTTATTCGAACATGATTCTCAACTCACAAGGTCAATCTTAGCCCTAAGATCCTAATTCAACTTAGTAATCTCACTTGCCAACCTTAACACATTACCTCCAAAATCAATCTCAAGGATTCATTCACACTTAGACTCTCGATCAAAACCTGACATACTATGCAGGACATATCCTTAACCCAAAGGAAGCGACATTGTAACTTTCACCTCATTGGTCTCTTATAAGCCCAGTATCACAGCTTAGCTCGACAGACCTATTCCCCAACAAGCTCTGGTAATCTCAACCAAAGCTCTGATACCACAATGTAACGCCCCGATTTCTCGAGGGTCACTTTAGTAACCTTTCCAAAAACTAAATATGCTGACTAAACTTTCGAAGTCAATAATAACCAAGTATTTTTTTTCCAAAACATGCTCTAGCGAATGCACAGTAATTACCCAATAATGTATAACTTTATATCCAACAGTATGGGTACAATTGAGTCTTTAAAGAGAAATATCAAAAGACTTCTTATGCCCAACATGCTTCTTGTGATCTCCATACTGGGTAGACCACAAAATAGCAAAACATCAGGACCTACCATTTCTCTAAAGCCAAAAGAATACAAACTCCTATGATCATCCTACAAGCTTCAACCAATAACGGTAAGCTTTCTACCCAAAAGGCTCAAGCCGTACACAAGACTCTATTCCTCCTCCGAGGGATTCTCCTCGACAGTCGAACAATCAATCTCTCATAAGATCTGCAACAAGGTTCTGGCATCAGCAGACATGTAGTCAATCCCACGAACGACTTACTGTGCGCTTCACCGAACTAATGCAAAGACATGACACTTCATCCGATCATCATGGATCCTCCTCATAAGCAGCGTCACAGCAACTTTCCCAGAAGCATGGTGCTTGATCATGTTGGCACCCATCACCTGGCAGTCGCCGGCCGCCCAAACACAAGCAATACATACAATGGCGTGCGAGGGTCAACTTCTAGAATATAGGTGTATATATATATATAATAGTAGGTCACACAATATACACATAATCACATACTTACATTTCACGCTTACTCACGCAGATCTATCGATCTCGTGGCTTACGTAAAATACGAGGGTTATCAATGACAAACCTCTCCCACACACATAACAGTTAAATCACATTTAGCTTATCTCAAGCATATCAAAACTCATAGCACATATTACCTCATCATCAAGCTCAATCGACAACCCTAAGGTTAGTCTATATGCTCGTGCAAATGCAATGCCACATAGGCACATCAAATGATCCGGATATAAACGCCTTTTCCATGAGGTCGGCGGGACAACACTTAGTCGGTCTGATACCCACTCCAGTATCGACCTCTGACTAGTGAATGCCACTTAGTTGATACCCACTCCAGTATCAACATGGTTGATAACCTCTCCATTATCAACATCTGAAGGTACGACCACTCCATCGTCCTCTGAAGACAGGCATGGCCACTCCACCATCCTGACAAAATGTATGCATGCATGATATGAATCATGGTTAGCCAAACAAACGGGAACACCCTCTCCAGTGTTCACGTCTATCTCTAAGAAAACGGTCATACTAGAAAACCAAATCTAGATTCAACATCAACGGTTGCACTCCACTCCAAGTGACAGAAGTTTACACAACGACAGGTCACTCCACTCCAAGTAACCGTATCATCGAGTCTCGTCTTTCTTTTCTCAAAAATCATCAAATAAAGTTCCCCATTGAAATTCTCTTTTCTAAAAAGAATTGATTGAAGTCCCCTCTGAAAATATCTTTCTCATTCTTTAGAAGCTTTTCGTTGCAAGTAAACTTTCTTTTAATTTTCAAAATATGTGTACAGTTCGATTATTTATTTTAGATGAAGTTTATAAGTAAATCATGAATACGTTTGTTCTTTTTCGAAAACTTTGATAGGTGAAAATAAAAGCTCCCACCCTGTGTAATACTTTTTGAGAAAACCTCTCAATCAAAAACCTAAGTAGATCAAAAACATCGTTAGAATCTCCTCTAACCGACACTCAGAAAAACCCTACGGTTACAAAAACAATATGTCGTCAACAGATAATCAAATTCACAATAGAAGTATAGACATCATCACAACAAGCCATTATATCAAGTAGCTAGCATCAAAGTGCTCTCACAACACTCATATAACATATATTCAATGATATAAATAGCCTAAGCGAATAGCTCATAACAATCACATAGAATATATTCAATAATGTAAATAGCCGAAGCGAAGTGCCCTCACCTTCGCCGCTTTCCTCCCAAAGTTCTGACTTCAAACCGATCACGACCTTGCCCCTCGTACCGGCTCGCTTTCCTTAAGCTCTTTGTTCCGATAAAATGTGCTTTAGTCTTTGTATCGCCAAAATGAAGAAACACTTTGGTGCCCACGGCCTAAACTAATTTTTTGTTGGACAAGGCATGTATTTTCCATTCTCAGCATTTCAAGTCATAGTAAGTTGATATTTCAAACTAACGACTTGGTTTGCCTTTTTTAAGCTTTGAAATTTAATAAAATAATGAAACTTAATGGTGAAGAAATCGCAAGCACTGGATGTCTACGAGGGAAACACAGATCATGAGCTGTTAGGATAGTTACATACGTGTAGGACTTTTAAGAGAATAGCGATTGACTCAGCACTTGAATTGCATTGTCATGCTTAAATAGAAAAATGATTCAGCATGGGAATGGAAGTGTCATGCTTAATGACACCTTGGGACCGTGGTTCTCTGCCACGCAAGGGAGAAGTTGAAGAAAAATAAAAATAAGGTACTAGTGATGAAGGTAAATATATATATAATGAGATGATTTTGGATAGTGTAGGATTTAACTCATAGAGTTAAGAGAAAAATATAAGGATGAGATATTATTGTACCAAAAATTATGAGAAACTATATGATATAGTTTAAAATCACTTTAAGCATAATTAAGTGATCAAGTGTAGAAGTGTTAACAAGTTAGATATCCATATATATCTATTCTTACACTTCGTAGTATTCTTCTTCTTATCTTTTACTTTTTATTTTCTATTCTTCCCTCACAAACTGAATTGGTCTCTTACTATTCTTTTATCATTTCCTATTCTTCTTCCACAAATTGAATTGGTCCTTACGTGATCTTTTTCTTTCTTTCTTTTTACTTTGTTTTCTTTCTTTCTTTTTTATCTAGTTTGGGAGAAAATACTAATAATATTAATAATACTTAATTTATATAAAGCATACAGGGTACAAAGAACATATCATCTTAAGCTTAATCGCGCTTATCGCTCTTATGCCGATAAATATCTAATTAATTAAACGCTTAATCTTACCTAGGTCTTACATCTGGCGCCTCTCCACCAGTACTCAGCTTCACCCAACAGCAGAAAGGTTGCCATCCCCACCTTGGCTCCCTCAGCAGTCTGTAACACACCAAAGATCTTCTCTATTTCTTCAATCCCGAGATCCGCTTTGTCCGGGTCAGTACCTCCCGAAAACTTAGGTGGATCTTGTCTCCTGAAATCATTCAACCCCTTGTTCTGATCCAGAGTCACCTTCCTCTGACGCTGGTGTTGATCACGCGCTTCCTCCGCAGCTCGCCTCAAAGCATTGTCATTTGCTTGATTAGTCATCGCTTGAGCCATAGTGGCCATCATTTCCGCCAGTTGATTCGTGTTCACCATCGTCTGTTACCCCCAAGAAATTATTAGTCCAAATCGTATGATAGCACCAACACTACTCCATATGATTAAGTAACAATGCAATCAATTAGAACGAAAAATCGTTCTGCAGACAATCAATTTTCACTCTTTGCAGAGTCACACAACCTAGCACAGAAGACCTATTCCCCAAAGACTCCCGAAAGACTCGACTAAGCTCTGATACCACAATGTAACACCCCGATTTCCAGGTGTCACTTTAGTAACTAAAAATAAACTTTACGCGGAAAACAGGTAATTTTTTTTCGTTTTAATTAATAAAAGCGATTGAAAAATAAAGACATAACCCAACGACTAAACTAACCGATATACAAATATATACACATGTACAGCCTCAACTGCACTCCCACGTCACGCGCACTCGCAGTGACTCCAAAGTAGTGTGCCCGTAGGCAAATATATACAGCACCGGTAATGTAAGTAAAAGTATCAAAAGTACAGTCATCCAAGAGAAAGTCGGCTCCAAAAATGGCCTGAACAAAAGACCCCTATACTCCGACAGACTCTCTGTGATTCCTCATCAAAAGAACCACACATCGGGAACCTACCCTGTCCCAAAAGTAAGACGAACTAGAGCTCTACTCAAAAAAATGACGCTACCTAACCTACCCTCCCAGTCCGGCTCATAGCTCCTCCTCCTCCTCCTCACTCAGCGAGTAGCTGTCCCCACTGCTGTCGGAGTCCGAGTCGGAATCCACCGTAATCATCTCGGTGTCCAAGTCTACGACCTCCCTCCTAACTGTCCTACGCACCGTCCTAGTCAAGCCCGTCTCAACATCCACCTCTCCAGTAAGAACATCCTCCTCCACCACCTGAACCAGGGGATCCACACGGTAGCCGCGCGGTGGAGTGAAAGGAAAGAGACGTGAGGCAGATGGGACATGATGACCCTAGTTTAGTAGTGTTTTTAGGGTCATTTCTTAGTTTGTTTTGAGTCTTTTTGTTGAGTCTCATGTAGTGTTTCATGCATTCTCATGCATTTTTATCTTTATTTGTGTTTCTACTTTGTTTTGGTAATTTCATAGTTTTATAGGGACCTTTCATGCATTTTAAGTAAGTTTAAGACTTTCATATCTTTTCTACTTGAATTGAGGGTCTTTTGTGCTAATAAACTCTTGGAAATCCTAGATATTTTCCTTGCTTTGTTCCCAAGCAGCTAGGTCTGAAAACTGATGAAGAAAGAAGGTCAAAAGGCTTGGAAAATTGAAGGGAGGCTTAAAGGGGAGTTAAGAAGAAGGTCAAGAGGCTTTCTAGCATGTAGAGAGCGCTCAGGCGCTCGTGTTGAGCGCCTGAGCGCCAATTGATTCGATGTTGACAAAATGCTAGAAAGGAATTGGCGCCTGAGCGCTCCTGATTGAGCGCCTGAGCGCCAATTACCTCCAGAGAGCTTGTTTTGGCTTGGAATTGGCGCTCGGGCGTGCTTAATTGGCGCCTGAGCGCCCAGACTCGACCTGTTTGCCTATAAATAGACTTTTTGTCATTTCTTTTGTAACTTTTGTCATTTTTATCAACTTTTTACATAAGTTAGAAGAGAGAGCTTGAGTTCTGAAGCTTTGGGAGCTTTCCCTAGGCCTTATGATCCAGGTTTTATCTTTACTTTCTTGTATGGATTCTATAGCCATGCTTGGCTAAAACCCCTTTTGCTTTGGGTTCTTTGTAAGACTTTGGATGTTTTAGCTATCAATCCTTTTCTATTCATGTTGTTCTGAGTAAACCCTTGAATCTCACTTCTATGCTTTATCTTTCAAGCTTGAATGCATGCTAGCTTTATGCTTTTCTATAATCATAACGATAGTTTGTTATAGAATTGAGACTTGTTGTGAGATTACTCCTTCTATACTTGCTGCTAGGAATAGAGGAAGGGTTGGGGTTTGTTGGCCTGATTTGTATGCTTAGTGCTTCTAGCAATTGTTTAGGTTATCAAGGAATTGAACCTATCTATTGGTTAGGAAGGGTTTTCTTTACGAGGCATCGATAGATGACTATCTAGGCTAGAACATCAAGGAGAGACTCGGGATTAATTGAATAGGAAGGTTTGCTAAAACTGAAATAGTTGAACAAGAACCCAAGGCAATCTCATCTCTCTTTTTCAATCGCTTTATTACTCGATCACTTGTCTTTTTACAAACTCAAGAAACAACCAATTATTAAAACTGAATTTTACTTGCTTTTCAACCTTAAACTTGAATCTTAAACTGAATTGCCACACCAATTCCCTGTGGTTCGATAATTTAAAACCCGGAGGTATTCGTACACTTGCGGATTAACCAACAAGTTTTTGGCGCCGTTGCCGGGGAATTGTTTGTGGTTTTTGGTTTAAGTTTTAAGTTTGTGGTTTTATTTTTGTTTTGAACTTGTCTAGAATTGGTGCTACTAATCTTTCTCTGTTTAGTATCAAACTTTCAGGCTACTCTCGAGAGAGACACCGTCATGGGTGGCCATATGACGGAGGAGGAGATGCAAGCCCATATCGAGGCAAGAATCCAAGAGGGGATCACCCTCCGATTATGTGAACAAGAAGTTGAGAATGCCAACCGGTCTCTTCGGGAACTCACTCCGGCTACCATGAGTTATGACTATCCCGGGAGCATTGTCTTTCCCGAGGGAGTGGGAAACTTTAAGTTGAGACCGGCATTCATCAACTTGGTGAGCCAAAACCAATATGGTGGAGGTACTTTGGAAGATCCACATGCTCACATGGAGAGGTTCATCCGGAATTGCAACACTTACCGTGTGAACAATGTTCCGACGGATGCAATTCGGTTGAGCTTGTTTCCATTTTCTTTGAAGGATGCAGCGAAGGAATGGCTGAATTCACAACCTCAAGGGAGTATCACTACTTGGGAAGACCTAGCAGAAAAATTCACAACAAGGTTCCTCCCAAGAGCTTTTTTGAGGAAGCTGAAAAAGGACATTATGAATTTTGTGCAAACCACTGAGGAAAATCTCTATGAAGCTTGGGAGCGCTTCAAGAAGCTATTGAGGAAATGTCCTCAACACAATCTCACCCAAGCTGAATTGGTTGCAACATTTTATGATGGTCTTCAATACTCTTGGAGGTTTGGCCTAGATGCGGCTTCAAATGGCGAGTAGAAAAGATGGCAGCGAGAGCCATGAACTCTGAAAATGATCGCCAAACCCGAAGGAATAAGTTTGAAGTGGAAGCTTATGACAAGCTCTTGGCCTCCAACAAGCAACTCACCGAACAAGTGGCGGAGATTCGAATGCATATTAAGGAGACCAAGGCTATTGGTGCAAGAATGACTTGTGTGGAGTGCAAGTCTTGTGGTGGACCTCATGTTAGTAACTTTTGTACTGACAATGCTGAGAGCAATGAAGCCAAAGCTATAGCTCAAGGAAGCATAGTTCCATCCTCAAATCATGAACCTCTTGTCCAAACACAAGTTGTTGGAAAGGTGAATTGCAAGAGGAGTTTAGAGGAGCTATTGGAGAGTTGCATCAACCGCATGAACAACAACCATAAGAACCAAGAGGCGGCTATCAAGAACTTGGAGAACCAACTTGGCCAGCTAGCCAAGCAAATTGCCGAAAGGCCTCAAGGTAAATTTCCTTCCGATACTATCCCCAATCCCGAACAAGAAAATTCTGCTGTTGTTACCACTAGGAGTGGGAGAGTGTTACATGAGTTAAAAAAGAAAGTAGAGGGAGAAAAAAGTGAGAAGATAGTTGAGGAGGAAGTGAGTGTTCCTATTAAAACTAGAGTGATGAATGATCCTATTCCTGAACTTAGCAAAGTTCCATTTCCTAAAGCATTGGCTAAGAAGAATTCGGATAAAAAGTTTTCAAAATTTATGGATGTTTTTAAGAAACTCCATATTGATATCCCTTTTTCCGATGCTTTGGAACAAATGCCTATCTATGCTAAGTTCATGAAGGACATTTTAAATAAGAGGAGGAAGTTGAGTGAGGTTGATGAAACTATTATGATGACCGAGGAGTGTAGTGCCATTTTGCAAAGAAAAATGCCTAAGAAGAGAAGGGATCCCGGGAGTTTTACTATCCCAGTGGAGATTGAGGGGTTGACTGTTGTTGAAGCCTTGTGTGATTTGGGAGCGAGCATCAACTTGATGCCGCTTAGCATGTTTAGAAGGCTGAACTTAGGAGAGGTCACCCCGACCATGCTCTCCTTACAAATGGCGAACCGATCCCTAAAAACACCTTATGGGATCATTGAAGATGTGATGGTTAAGGTTGATAAGTACGTGTTCCCAGTTGATTTTGTGGTGCTAGACATGGAGGAGGATGCTAAGATTCCTCTCATTCTTGGCCGACCCTTCTTAGCCACTGGTAGGGCTAAGATTGATGTTGATAAGGGTCAGCTCATTCTCAGAGTTGGTGAGGACAAGGTAAGATTTTCGGTTTTCAATCCTAATTTGCAAACTATCATTAATGATGGTTTTGTTTGTGATATGATCAAAAGCTTGTCCAGGTCTTCAAAGGAGACCCCCAAGGTAAGTGAAAAAGATGTTGAGCTTAATAAAGCTCTCATCAAGCTTGTTAGTGAAAACAAGTATGGGGGGTCTAAAGATGAGAATTTCCAAGCTCACATGGCCCGATTCATTCAAGCTAGTCACCTTGTAAAGATGGAAGGTGTGACTAGTGATGAGCTCATGATTAAGCTCTTCCCTCACTCCTTGAAGGGGGGAGCAAGGATTTGGTACAATGGTTTAGATGAAACTCTCTCTTGGGAGGAATTGTTCCAAAGGTTTTGTGCAAGGTTCCTACCTTGTTCATATGGAAGGAAGATTGATGGTAAGGAATTTCCTTCCTAACACCAAAGGAAGGAGAGTCCACCTAGGACTATAACTTAGGGCTGCTTGGGAGACAACCCAAGTCTTGTTTTATTTTACTTGTTTGTTTGTTGCATTTCTATAATCATAACGATAGTTTGTTATAGAATTGAGACTTGTTGTGAGATTACTCCTTCTATACTTGCTGCTAGGAATAGAGGAAGGGTTGGGGTTTGTTGGCCTGATATGTATGCTTAGCGCTTCTAGCAATTGTTTAGGTTATCAAGGAATTGAACCTATCTATTGGTTAGGAAGGGTTTTCTTTACGAGGCATCGATAGATGACTATCTAGGCTAGAACATCAAGGAGAGACTCGGGATTAATTGAATAGGAAGGTTTGCTAAAACTGAAATAGTTGAACAAGAACCCAAGGCAATCTCATCTCTCTTTTTCAATCGCTTTATTACTCGATCACTTGTCCTTTTACAAACTCAAGAAACAACCAATTATTAAAACTAAATTTTACTTGCTTTTCAACCTTAAACTTGAATCTTAAACTGAATTGCCACACCAATTCCCTGTGGTTCGATAATTTAAAACCCGGAGGTATTCGTACACTTGCGGATTAACCAACAGGACAACAGACTCCCTCTTCGGCTGCACGAGCCTCGAGGACGACGCCACGTCGGTAGGATCGATAGCAGTAGCAGGAGGTGGCGCAACAGGTGCAGCAACATCAGGCTCGATCTCAGCTGGGTCCTCGTCATCAGAAGAAGATGAAGTCGGAGGTGGTGCAGGTTGTCCTCGACCCGTACCTGTTCCACAGCGAACTGAAGGCGGCAAGTCAAAGCTCAGCTCCATACGTCGTAGCACTCCCCTCGTCAAACGTCCACGCTCGTCTGTCCGGTCCTCCATGACCCTTCCCCGGTACGTCGCTCGGTGACCCGCAACATCGATCACCCAAGCGGTGGGGGCATGACGGTCCACCAACTCATCGAAAACCAGTCCGCCATCGACATCTGGCAGCAGGCCGACCGCCCAAACACACACATGAAACCAAAGCCAAAGCGCTAGGGTCAACTCACGGAAATAAGTAGTTATACACTCAACATGTGACAGGGGTATAGATATATATGTTGATATATATAATATATATATAATCCTGGCATGTTAATGGCTCGAACAATGCTTCAATAAATCAAATAGCATACAATTCTAGTCAGAGTGAATGTATGCGTGAAATGCAATCAATATGATCCGGATAGTTCAAGTGGGATGGGCACCATCGAGTCAGTCCTAACACCGGCCTAGTGTTTAACCATTTCCGCTCGGGTGTCGCTTACAAACCCATGCATAGTCGGATCAGCCCGCTATGCCGGATATACACCCAGGTGTTCTTCGATGAAGGCAATCCCCAACCTTCGTGAAGCATTCCCGTTCTTCACTAGTGAAGCATTCCCGTTCTTCACTCTTGATGAAGCATTCCCGTTCTTCATCGCATGATGCATGATGCAATATGGTTAGCCAAACATCGAATCGTCCTCCCAACGCAAGTGTTTAGCCCAAAACCCAATCTCAAAACCCAAGAGTTTAGTGTCGGTCAATACAACACAACTCCAACAAAAAGACCCAATGTCAAAACCCTGAGTTAGTGTCGGTCAATACAACACAACTCCAACAACAAGAGTACTAAGGTACTCGGTGACTTTCAATCGTCACCGTGGCTCACCCCCCCCCCCTTGGGGTCCAGCAATTCTCCAAAAACCCACAACAAAAGTCGACTTTTCCCCGTCTTTCGCAATTATTTTCCCCTTTTGTTTTCCTATGTTTATTCGTTAATAAAAATGTTTCGAATCAAATTATTCAAGTTATGAGTTTAGTTCTTGAAGTCTAAGTTTCCCAAAGTCTCTAGTTTTCAAAATCCTATTCATTCTAAGTTTTCCAAAAACCCACCAAAAGAAATTTCCCGGGGAAAGTCTAAGTATATCAACGAATACCAACGAATGGCCAAGTCTCAAACCCCACGTTTGAACTTGCCTAGGGTTGTTTCCCCCAACTCAAAATATCAAATATCACCAGTTCAATGACTCCCCACTCCGAAGTCGCGTCAAAACGCACAATTCAATAACATCTCAACATCATAAGTTATGGAAAACATCATAACATCAGTTCATCATCATAATCAATATCAAAGTAAAGCATAAGTCGAATTTATCGACGCCTATCATGCAGTCATAGCTAATAGTAAGTTGCCCTAACCTCCAGCTGCTCCAGCCTCGTGGTTTAAATTTCCTTCACACGTTTGCTCTGAAAAACCCAAAGTTCCCTCAACTGAACCTCGGAGAAAACAAAGCAAAAATCCAAACAAAATCGATTAGCTCGATCACAATACAGCTAATTAACGATAGACAAAGCGTTACAGAATACAACAGTCGGGTACGAAAAGACAAGTTTTCGAAAACGAAAAACTCCCCCCCCTTGAAATAGCTCTCGGCCATAAAGAGAAATAAGCTCCGGCTCTTTTTCTTCGATCTAATCTGTTTACAAGGTAGTTTTAGGGTAAAACTAAGGCAAAGAAACTTTCGGAAAAATTTTCGGACGATCGGATCGAAATACGGCTAATCAGGGGCGTTTTGGTCCAAAATAAAAGCTCAAAACCTCAAAGTTAACACTTCGGAAAACAAATTTGACAGCGATGTTCCTAACGACATTCGTAACAACTAATCCTAAAGGGACGAAATCGGATTGCGACTTTTCGACATTAAAGTTTCGAAATGTGCGCCAAAAAGGGTTTTGAATCAGTTTTTCAGATCCTTGACAACTCGATCAAAATCGGCGAATATCGGCGAAGGTTCTAGGCTCTTGGGCACATACAAAAGATACCCCAACAGAAAAATCAGGAAAAACGGACAGTTTTACGAAAAGCTCGAAACTTTGAGCACAGAAATAGCTAAAGAAACGCAGTAGAAACAGTGATCAGAGGTAAGAATCAAGCTTGTTACCTCGATACCTTGAAGTAGGAACGAACTGCGCGAAGATCGGTCAAGTTTCGGCGAAATTTTTTCTCTCCTTTCCTCTCCTTGAACTCGCGGCCTCTAAGGAAGAAAATGAAGATATTTTTGAATTTTTAACTATTTATAGGAAGGTGAAATCGCAGGAAAATAAAAATTTAGCGATTCCGATTTTTGCAGCACATTCACTGATGAATTCTAAGAGAGATTCTAGCGACAAAATTCCAGAACTCAAAACGAATCTCTAACATTTGGGAAAAACGATATCTAAAATCCCAAAAGCAGTGTAAGTTAATCTGTCCCGAAAAACTACTTTTTGTTGTGATGGTCAGACGACAAAACTTCGTTCTGAAGAAATATTGGAAACATCGAAACAAATCTGGCAACGCAGAAAGAAACTTCGTTAAAAGCTTCGAATAGAAAAAGTCTTCATCCAGTGATTGAATTTAGGGTTTCGAAGCAAAGAAATTAGCGTCGTCGGACTTCCGAGAAGTGAATACCAGCGTGCGTACAGTCTAGGGTTCCGAAATGAAACACTGGTCGAAGGAAAAATAAAGAGAACTTATTATTTTCCCAAGGATTTGAAACCTCACTTAAACGTTGCTTTAAAAGCGAAATTACCCTATTCTGGACACTTTCGCCCTAAGGCAGGTGTGCAGACGACTCGCACTAATTCCTAAAACAACTATGAAACATTCCTCAAGCAATTCCTGAACTTTCTTCTTCATTAATCTTTCTCGAACAGCAAACTCTGGTCACGCTTACACTGATTCTACGCGTGAGTCGGAAATTAAGTTGCTCTGTAAATCCAGGTGTTACACTAAACAATATATCAGGTCTGGAAGCTGTTAAATAAAGAAAAGAGCTTATCATTCCACGATAGAGCTTCTGACAAACCTTAGACGAAACTTCCTCTTTCTCAAGAATGCATGTTGGATGCATTGGAGTCTTAGAGATATTGCAGTCACTCATGTTGAACTTCTTCAGAAATTCCAAGGTGTACTTCTTCTGATGGATATAAGTGACTCCTGGTCGTTGATCAATTTGAATTCCCAGAAAGTACTTGAG
This sequence comes from Lotus japonicus, assembly GCF_012489685.1. NCBI lineage: Eukaryota > Viridiplantae > Streptophyta > Magnoliopsida > Fabales > Fabaceae > Lotus > Lotus japonicus. The sequence continues at coordinate 40,740,309 of NC_080042.1, forward strand.
CTCTCCCATCATGCTCATCTCAAATTCAGCCTGCATCATCTTAGAGAATTCCTTGCAGAGAGAGGGATTAGCAGAACCAAATATAATATCATCAACATAAATCTGAACTATGAGAATATCATCCTTATAGGTTCTGCAGAAAAGAGTGTTGTCACCTTTACCCCTTACAAACTCATTCTTCAGAAGAAAAAATCTAAGCCTTTCATACCAAGCTCTGGGAGCTTGTTTCAGTCCATAGAGCGACTTCTTGAGCTTGTAGACATGCTCTGGAAGCTTGTCATCTTCAAATCCAGGAGGTTGATTGACATACACTTCCTCTGAAATGTAGCCATTGAGGAAGGCACTCTTGACATCCATGTGATGAAGAATTATGTTGTGATTCACTGAGAATGAGATCAGTAGCCTTATAGCTTCAAGCCTTGCCACAGGGGCAAAGGTCTCAATGTAATCAATCCCTTCTTGTTGACTGTAGCCTTGAGCTACAAGTCTTGCCTTGTTTTTCGTGACTTCTCCTTTTTCATTCAGTTTGTTTCTGAATACCCACTTGGTTCCTATGACATCGAAACCTTTGGGTTTAGGCATTAAAGACCAGACATCATTCTTGGTAAACTGATCTAGCTCTTCTTGCATTGCCAGAATCCAGCCTTTATCTTCAAGAGCTTCATCAGCTGATTTGGGCTCAATGAGAGATACAAGTCCCTTCAGACTCAGAAGAGTCACTTCTGAAGATTTGAGCATGGACCTCGTTCTGACAGGAGCATCTTTGTTGCCAAGAATCAGTTCTTCTGGATGAGAGGCAGCTATTCTCTTCTTCTTCTGAAGTTGATCAGAAGTTGTTGGAGCATCTTCTGATGCTTCTGCCTCTGGAGCAGCATCCTCTAGGCTGTTCTTTGGTTGATCTGCTTCCGATGGATTAATGCTGAGATCTGCAAATCTTTCAAACATCTTTGACTTTTTTGAGCCAAGCTTGTCATCAAATCTAATTTGGATAGATTCCTCAACAGTTTGAGGGACAATATTATAAATTCTAAACCCTTTAGATCTTTCAGAATAACCAAGAAAATAGCATTTTAAAGCTTTAGAATCGAATTTACCCAATTGCTCCTTTGTGTTGAGCATGTAGCAAGTACTCCCAAAGGGATGGAAGTAAGAGATATCAGGTTGTCTTCCTTTGCATAGCGCATAAGGAGTCTTCTCCAGAATTGGTCTAATGGAGATTCTGTTCTGGATATAGCATGCAGTGTTGACTGCTTCTGCCCAGAAGTGCTTGGCCATACTTGATTCTTGCATCATGGTGCGAGCCATCTCCTGAAGAGTTTTGTTCTTTCTTTCAACAACTCCATTTTGTTGAGGAGTGCGAGGACAGGAGAAGTTGTGAGAGATCCCTTGAGAGTTGAACAATTCTTCAAAAGCTTTGTTCTCAAATTCTCCACCATGATCACTTCTGACAGTAATCATTGAAGTTTGGAACTCCTTCTGAACTTGGGTAATGAAGTTGGTGAACATAGTGTGTGTTTCATCCTTGTGCCTTAAGAACTTTACCCATGTCCACCTGCTGTAGTCATCCACAATGACTAGCCCATACTTCTTTCCTCCAATGGATTCAGTTTTCACTGGTCCAAAGAAATCAATGTGAAGTAGCTCAAGGGGTCTTGTTGTAGATACCACATTCTATGCTTTGAAAGGCTTCTTGGTGAATTTTCCCTTCTAACAAGCTTCACATAGAGCCTCTGATGAGAACTTCAGACGAGGCAATCCTCTGACAAGGTTTAGCTTGCTTAGTTGAGAGATCTTCCTGAGGCTTGCGTGCCCTAGGCATCTGTGCCAAACCCATTGCTCATCATTAACGGACATGAGACACTTGACCTTCTGAGATAGCAGTTCAGAAGATTTGATTTTGTAGATGTCATTTCTTTTCTTCCTAGAAAACAGAACAGATCCATCTGTTTGACTGACAGCTTTACAGCAGGTTTGATTGAAAATCACATCATAACCTTTGTCAGCTGTTTGGCTTATGGAGAGCAAGTTATGCAATAATCCTTCCACCAGAAGTACATCATTAATAACTGGAGTTTTTCCATCTCCTATGGAACCTTTTCCAATGATTTTTCCCTTCTGGTTTCCTCCAAAGCCAACGTCTCCTCCTGACTTAAGCGGCATTAGTTTTTGGAATATAGACCTTATGCCCGTCATGTGTCGCGAGCATCCACTGTCCAGGTACCATGACAGGTGTCTTAACTGAGCTGCATAAGATATCTGCAACAGGAATAATTTTTGTCTTAGGTACCCATAACTTGGGTCCTTTCTTGTTAGTTTTCCCAGAAGTTCTCGGAACTTTGGGTGCAACAGGAGGATAGTACAAGGGAACTTGATCATAATATTTATACATGTCAAGTTTAAACTTTCCCTTTGGTTTTACCACCTTGGGTGTAACCTTTTCTGGAATGACAGTACCGGCAGGAACAAAATGCTTATGCAAAGGTTCGCGTTTGGGCTCAGATGGCTCACCTCTCATAGGTTGGGAGTAGCCAAGACCACTGTTCCCATTTCTACTTATGCCATAGATCATTGAAGCCGTAACACTTCTGTCTATGCCTTTTGCTAGGAACCTTTGAAACGCTTTCTCATATAAGGTTTCATGCTTAACATCAGATGATGCAAGTTGATCTTCTAGCATGTCATTTTTAGCACGAAGAACAGAGTTGTCATTTTTAAGAGATGAGTTCTCTTCAATGAGTCCAGAGACTGACTTCTCATGAACTTCTGATGTACTAGTTTTAACAGCATATTTTCTATTAAGCTCTTTATGTTTATTTAAAAGCACATCATCTTTCTTCATTATTTCAGATAATGCAGTTATTAGTTCAGATGAAGAAAAATTACAGAATACCTCATCGTCATTCTCAGAGTCTGAGTCATCTTCTGAAGCTATCATATCATCCTTTGCTTCAGCATCTTTGCTAGTGGTAGCCATCAGAGCTTCCACAGCTTCATCTTCTTCTGACTCAGCTTCATTAGAGTCAGTCGCATCAAAGGTCACAAGAGCTTTCTTCTTGAAGAAATTTCTTGGTCTCTTGTCCTTCTTTAGCTTGGGACAGTCACTCTTGTAGTGCCCAGATTCCTTGAACTCGAAGCAGGTGACTTCCTTCCCTGAGGACTTCTTCTGACCAGATGAAGATTCAAATCTTCCTTTACTTTTCCTCGGTCCTTTGCCCTTGCTTTGTCTGTTCTTCTAGAGCTTGCTCAATCTCTTTGTGAAAAGAGATAGCTCCTCATCTCCAGAAGCATCTTATAATTCTTCAGAGGAATCTTCCTCTTCTGCCTGATAGGCTTTCGCCTTGTCAGATTTTGACTTAAGAGCAATAGATTTGTCTTTCCTTTGAGACTTGTGCTCTTTGAGTTCAATCTCATGGCTTCAAAGATGACTCACAAGCTCTTCTAGCTTCAAGGAGTTCAGATTCCTAGAAAGCTTCAGTGCAGTAACAAAAGCCATCCACTCCATAGGCAAACTTCTGATGATCTTTTTGACATGATCACCAGTAGAGTAGATCTTGTTTAGCACCCTGATTCCAGCAATCAGAGTTTGAAACCTTGAGCACATCTCCTCAATGGTTTCACCAGATTCCATCTGAAACTGCTCATATTGTTTTATGAGAGCAAGAGCCTTAGTCTCCTTGACTTCTTCATTTCCTTCGTGCGTCATGACCAAGGAGTCATAGATGGATTTTGCTGTTTCTTTGTCAGAGATCTTCTCATATTCAATATATGATATTGAACTGAACGGCATGGACTTCGCCTTGTGATGATCCTTGAAACACTTCTTCTAAGCGTCAGTCATTTCAGTACGGGGGATCTTCACTCCTGCAGCATCTACTGGATCAGTATAGCCTTCCATGACCATATCCCAGAGATCTGGGTCAGTGCCAAGGAAATAACTTTCGATTCTATCTTTCCAGTACTCAAACTTTTCACCATCAAAGACTGGTGCTCTGATTTGGTTGTTGTTGTTGTTGTTGTCAGCGGAAGTATTGACTTGGGCCATCGTTGTTTTTCACACTAGGTTCTGGATCACTGATCACTGTTAAGTGTATAAATCAGAACCGGAGCTCTGATACCAATTGAAGGTGCGAAAAACACTAGAAAGGGGGGGGGGGGGTTTGAATAGAGTTTTTAACCAAAAGTTTTCCCCTTTTTAAGTTTTGACAAACTTAAGGAAAAGAACTAGGTGCTAAAGAATATGAAGTAGAGCACACAAGTATTTTATCCTGGTTCACTTCAGATAAAAGCTCAAGTTAATCCAGTCCACCCGTGAAGGTGATTTCTTCCTTCTTCTGATGAAGGCAATTCACTAAATCAATGAATGTTACAACTGCACTTGCAACCTGCAAAGTGACTAACAGTACACAGATTTTCTCACTAGTATACTCTCAAGAAGCTGATCTACCGATCCTCTCAAGACTAGCTAAACACTGAACCAAACTTGATTCAGTCCTCTCAAGATCCGACCAAACTTGGTCTCTTGAGGAACTTTACAAAGTGTTTGTAAAAGGTTTTGGGTTTACAAGAAATGCTTCTGAAAAGCTAATGGTAAACTCAGATGTTCAAGAACAATGAAGAAATATTGCTAAGAGATAGGTTAGAAAGAACTCAAGAAAATTAGCAAAGTTTCTTAGCTTCTTTCTTCTATGTTCAGCCCTTATATACTCCAAGGCATATGGTAGCAACAAAATTACCTTGAACAATTGAATTTGGCTAATTAAACAAGAACCATTCAGCCTTTTTTTTTTTTTTTTGAATTTTCGTTTTTTTTTTTGAATTTTCGTTTTGTAATTTGTTTTTGATTCTGAACAATTAACAAGGCTTAACTTTTGCAATGGTTCAGCCAAAAGAAACAAAAACTAAAATCAAGGAAACAAGAAATGACAATGAGTTGCTAACCAAAATTCCAGATAAGAAAAGAAACCAAAATCCTAGAACCGGAGCTCTGATACCAAATGATATGCCCCAAGTTGATGCAAGGGCTTGATGGATCGTCTAGGATGATTTTAGGACTTGAGAAATCAGAGTTGGAAGGGAAAAACAAAGAAGAATTTCGTGCAAGGAAAAGATGGACAGAATTGGAATGGAACTTTATGGATATGGAAGTGCAGACGTCACACAAAGGTGGTGGCAAACCTTTGATAAGTCAAAGGTCTTGAATCACTCAAGGGATATGAGAATCACTCTCAACAAACTGAACTAACTCAGAAAAAAATAATCTTATTCATTCATGTTTCCATGCTTGGCCGTCCCTCCCTTTTAAAAGAGTTTGGCTTTGTTTTTGAATTACAAAGGTGAGATATGGTCTTAACTCCAATTAATGACTAATTATGGAGTTTTAACATCCAATTCTGAGCTGAAAATTCAAATAAAAACTCCTAATGAGCTGGTCAAGCTCAGCTTGTAACAGCCCCTAAACTTTCTCTCATAACATTAAACAAAAATAGGAAATTAACTTCAATTGAAGGAGATTCTTGGAGTTTTACTTCAGCCATCAAGAGCTGATGCAAACTTGGAATATTCCTCCCTTAAAGCCTTCTTATTCACGCCCCACATGCCTCCACTTCAGGTCCATTAATTGCTAATGCATCCTTGGTGTATTAGGGACTTATTGGATTGAAAAAAAAAAACTAGAAATAAAATTCGAACTCAGCTCCAATTAATTGGGCTGATCTTGGACGACTTCCTCTTCATATTTCATGAGGAAATTCACCAATTTGGGCTCAAGTTCGTGCACATTGGTTCCTTCCTCAAGAGCTAATGCTATCATCTGTTGAAGTGCTTCCTTGGCCCTTTTAGCCCTTGCCCTAGTCATTGGTCCTCCAAGTCCTTTTAGTGCTCCATGACCCTTGTCCTTGTCCTTGTCCTCATCATTCCCTCCCTCTTGAAAAGGATTTGACCTCAAATCAAATTCTCCTCCATCTGCATCGAAGAGAGATAAATCAGAGACATTAAAGGTTGAGCTGATGTTATACTCACCTGGAAGCTCTATTTTGTAGGCATTGTTATTGATTCTCTCAAGCACTTGAAAAGGTCCATCCCCTCTAGGTTGGAGTTTGGATTTCCTTTGTTCTGGAAACCTTTCCTTCCTCATGTGCACCCAAACCCAATCTCCGGGTTCGAACACCACCTCCTTTCTTCCCTTGTTAGCTTGCCTAGCATAACTCTCATTCTTTCTCTCAATTTGAGCCTTCACACGCTCATGCATCTTCTTGACATATTCAGCTTTGCCCTGTCCTTCCTTGTGATTGAAAACAGAAATGTTAGGCATAGGCAACAAATCAAGAGGAGTCAAAGGGTTAAATCCATACACTACTTCAAATGGAGAGCAAATTGTAGTGCTATGGACAACCCTATTGTAAGCAAATTCAACATGAGGCAAACACGCCTCCCAAGCCTTTAAATTGGCCTTAAGGACAGTCCTAAGCAAGGTGCCTAGGGTCCTATTAACCACCTCAGTTTGCCCATCAGTTTGTGGGTGACAAGTGGTAGAGAACAAAAGTTTAGTGCCTAACTTCCCCCATAAAGTCCTCCAGAAGTGACTTAGGAACTTGGTGTCCCTATCACTAACTATGCTTCTAGGCATCCCATGAAGTCTTACAACTTCTTTAAAGAACAAATCAGCAACGTGACAAGCATCATCAGCTTTCCTGCAAGGAATAAAGTGAGCCATTTTTGAAAACCTATCAACAACCACAAAAATGGAATCCTTACCATTCTTTGTTCTAGGGAGGCCTAAAACAAAGTCCATAGACAAGTCAACCCAAGGGTATTCAGGGATTGGCAAAGAAGTATACAAACCATGTGGCATCACCTTAGACTTAGCCTTCTTGCAAACAATGCAATGTTCACAAAACTTGATCACATCATGTTTCATTTTGGGCCAATAGAAATGTTCCTGTAAAGTTTCTAGAGTCTTTTGGACTCCAAAATGACCCATTAATCCCCCAGCATGGGATTCTTTAACAAGCAGTTCTCTAATGGAACTTTTAGGCACACACAACCTGTTTTCCTTAAATAAAAATCCATTGTGCCTATAAAATCCATTTTGAGAAACTTTCTCACAAGCCACAAAAATTTCAGCAAAGTTATCATCTTTTTCATACATTTCTTTCACATGTTCAAGTCCTAGCAATTTAGTCTCTAACATGGAAAGCAACACGTGTCTCCTGGATAAAGCATCAGCCACAATGTTACTTTTCCCTTTTTTGTGTTTTATGACATAGGGAAATTGTTCCAAAAATTCAACCCATTTGGCATGTCTTTTGTTCAACTTACCTTGCCCCTTCAAGTATTTCAGCGACTCATGATCACTATGAATCACGAATTCCTTGGGCAAAAGATAATGCTGCCAAGTCTTCAAAGCTCTCACCAAAGCATACAATTCCTTATCATAAGTAGAATAGTTAAGGGCAGCTCCGCTTAACTTTTCACTAAAATAAGCAATTGGGTGGCCTTCTTGAAGCAACACAGCACCAATACCTACATTTGAAGCATCACATTCAAGTTCAAAAGATTTAGAAAAGTTAGGTAAAGCAAGTATAGGTGCATGGGTAAGCTTATGCTTTAGGGCAGCAAAGGCCTCTTCTTGATTCTTTCCCCAATGAAAACCCACATTCTTTTTCACCACTTCATTTAGGGGTGCTGCCAAGGTACTAAAGTCCTTAACAAACCTCCTGTAGAAACTGGCCAAGCCATGAAAACTTCTTACATCACCCACGGATTTAGGAGTGGGCCACTCTTGAATGGCTTTGATCTTTTCCTCATCAACCTGCACTCCTTTCGAACTCACAACAAAACCAAGAAACACAACATGGTCAGTGCAAAAAGTGCATTTCTCAAGATTGGCAAACAATTGTTCCTTTCTAAGCATACTCAAGACAGATCTTAAGTGCTCAACATGCAGCTCAAGAGTAGTGCTATAGACCAAAATATCATCAAAGTACACAACCACAAATTTCCCAATGAATTCCCTCAAAACATGGTTCATTAGTCTCATAAAAGTACTAGGTGCATTAGTTAAACCAAAAGGCATAACCAACCATTCATACAAACCATATTTAGTTTTGAAAGCAGTTTTCCATTCATCCCCTTCTTTAATCCTTATCTGATTGTAACCACTTTTCAAATCAATTTTAGAAAAATAACATGCTCCATGCAATTCATCAAGCAAATCATCAAGTCTAGGAATAGGGTGCCTATACTTAATGGTGATGTTATTCAAGGCTCTACAATCAGAGCACATTCTCCAAGTCCCATCTTTCTTTGGTACCAAAATCACCGGTACAGCACAAGGACTCATGCTATTTCTTACCCACCCTTTGTTCAAGAGTTCTTCCACTTGTCTTTGAATTTCAGTGGTTTCTTGTGGGTTGCTTCTATATGCTGGCCTATTAGGCAAAGAAGCTCCCGGAATGAGATCAATTTGATGCTCAATTCCTCTCAGTGGTGGTAGACCACTTGGAACACTTGTTGGAAACACATCCTCATAATCCTGCAAAAGAGATTTAACACTAGAAGACAGTTCAAAATTTTCAAAAGTGTTAGTGTTCAAAATCTGATTTTTGCAAAACATCAAGTATAGGATCTGTTTTGAAGCTATCATCCTTTTCACCTCTCTCTTTTTGATCAAACAAATTTCTTTTCTCTCAAGTATTTCACTCTTTTCTTTTTGCTCTCTCTCAAGTGTCTCACTCTTTTCTTTTCTCTCTTGTTCAATCTTTTCTCTCATTTTCTTTTGATCCTCACGCACCTCCCTAGGGCTCAAAGGTTTGAGCGTAATTTTCTGGCCATGATGTTGGAATGAGATCTTGTTGGTGCTGCCATTATGATCAGAGTTGGTGTCATATTGCCATGGTCTTCCCAACAGTATGTGACTAGCCTCCATGGGAACAACATCACAAAGAACCTTATCCCTGTATTTGCCAATGGAAAAGTCAACTTCAACTTGCTTACTTACTTGTATTTCTCCATAGTGGCTGAGCCATTGAAGTTTGTATGGCCAAGGATGTGGTTTTGTGACCAGGTTCAGCTTCTCCACCATTCTTTCACTAGCCACATTAGTACAGCTCCCGCCATCAACAATCATCAAGCAAATCTGCCCATTGACAGAACATCTTGTGTGAAAGATATTCTCTCTTTGGCTTTCTTTCTTTGGCTTTTGTTGGCTACCAAGCATTCTCCGGATCATCAACAGTTCACCATTCATGGCTGCCTCCTCTTCTTCTTCACTTTGTTCTCCTTCGGACTCACTGGTGTAGTCTCCATCATCCTTAAGAATCATGGTCTTTTTGGAGGCACATTCATAAGCATAATGTCCCATACCTTGGCATTTGAAGCACTTGACCTCTTTGCTCTTTTTGGATGGTTGTTCAAGAGGTTTTGAAGAAGCTGAAGCTTGTGGTTTGGTGGCTGGTTTGCTAAGGGTGCTCGGCCCTTCATCTTTCATTCTGTCTCTCCAAGATGAATTGGAATTGGTAGAACTCTTCCTTGCAAGCCCTTTCCTTTTGAGTTGTTGCTCAACTTTAGTGGCCTTGTGCAGCAATTCTTCCATGTCTACATATTCCTGAAGTTCTACAATATCTCTAACATCATTAGATAAACCATTAATAAATCGAATCATGGTTACCTCTTCATCCTCCTCAAGATTGGCTTGCAACATAAGCACCTCAAGTTCTTTGTAATACTCCTCAACACTCTTGCTGCCTTGGGTAAGTTTTTGAAGTTTAAATTTTACATCCCTAGCATGGCTTGAAGGGACATATCTTTTCCTCATGATTCGTTTCATTTCAGCCCATGTTTCCACCGCTGGCTCCTCATTTCTCAATCTCTCTTTTGCAAACTTATTCCACCAAACAAGAGCATAGTCTGAAAAGTGAGCAGCTGCAAGTTTCACCTTTTGGTCCTCCACATAGTTGTTGCAAGCAAAGACATGCTCTATTTTGAGTTCCCACTCCAAGTATGCCTCTGGATCACTCTTTCCCTTAAAAGAAGGAATTTGGAATTTGACTCCCTCAATCCGAGCAGGTCTAGGATTTTCACGAATTCGTCGTGGCCTCCCGCCTTCACTGTCACTATTGTTCCGGTTCTCCATTTGATCCAGCCTTTCGTGGATCTCTTCAGTTTGCCTCCTCATTAAGTTTTCCAGATGTTGTGTAAGAGCCCGCATTTCGATGGTCGAAAGTTGCACTGCTGGTTGCTCCTCCTCTTCTCCTGACATCTTTGACAAATGAAAAGACTCAAGTAGAACAAACAAATGTTAGTGTTTACCTCACTTCTCTCGTGTTTCCCTCAAATTGGCTTTTCTATGATGTGCACTCTTGCCTTTTTCCACTCAAAAATTCTCACAATCTCTTGAGTAAATCAAAGTTAAGACACACAAAGAATTATGCCACCAAATTTGTGTAGAGTCACACAGATTAGAATAGACTTTAGAATATGAAACAAAAGAAGACAAGACAAATCACCACAGAAATGGAAAGGACTCAAAATATTTAGAGACTAAAGAAGAATTCAAGAACAAACAGAAAGAAGAAAATAAATTGGAATGCTAGCAACAAAATTACCTTGAACAATTGAATTTGGCTAATTAAACAAGAACCATTCAGCCTTTTTTTTTTTTTTTTGAATTTTCGTTTTTTTTTTTGAATTTTCGTTTTGTAATTTGTTTTTGATTCTGAACAATTAACAAGGCTTAACTTTTGCAATGGTTCAGCCAAAAGAAACAAAAACTAAAATCAAGGAAACAAGAAATGACAATGAGTTGCTAACCAAAATTCCAGATAAGAAAAGAAACCAAAATCCTAGAACCGGAGCTCTGATACCAAATGATATGCCCCAAGTTGATGCAAGGGCTTGATGGATCGTCTAGGATGATTTTAGGACTTGAGAAATCAGAGTTGGAAGGGAAAAACAAAGAAGAATTTCGTGCAAGGAAAAGATGGACAGAATTGGAATGGAACTTTATGGATATGGAAGTGCAGACGTCACACAAAGGTGGTGGCAAACCTTTGATAAGTCAAAGGTCTTGAATCACTCAAGGGATATGAGAATCACTCTCAACAAACTGAACTAACTCAGAAAAAAATAATCTTATTCATTCATGTTTCCATGCTTGGCCGTCCCTCCCTTTTAAAAGAGTTTGGCTTTGTTTTTGAATTACAAAGGTGAGATATGGTCTTAACTCCAATTAATGACTAATTATGGAGTTTTAACATCCAATTCTGAGCTGAAAATTCAAATAAAAACTCCTAATGAGCTGGTCAAGCTCAGCTTGTAACAGCCCCTAAACTTTCTCTCATAACATTAAACAAAAATAGGAAATTAACTTCAATTGAAGGAGATTCTTGGAGTTTTACTTCAGCCATCAAGAGCTGATGCAAACTTGGAATATTCCTCCCTTAAAGCCTTCTTATTCACGCCCCACATGCCTCCACTTCAGGTCCATTAATTGCTAATGCATCCTTGGTGTATTAGGGACTTATTGGATTGAAAAAAAAAAACTAGAAATAAAATTCGAACTCAGCTCCAATTAATTGGGCTGATCTTGGACGACTTCCTCTTCATATTTCATGAGGAAATTCACCAATTTGGGCTCAAGTTCGTGCACATTGGTTCCTTCCTCAAGAGCTAATGCTATCATCTGTTGAAGTGCTTCCTTGGCCCTTTTAGCCCTTGCCCTAGTCATTGGTCCTCCAAGTCCTTTTAGTGCTCCATGACCCTTGTCCTTGTCCTTGTCCTCATCAACTTCTGAAGGATTTGCCACTGTTCTGAACGAACATGGTAAGCTTTAGAACTCTCTTTTGGTTACCCTTGGGTCTTCTTCTTCTTCTGATGGAATCGGCTTGGGTCATAATTAGAACCTGTTTGTCACAACTCAAAAGGACAAATGTTAGAGTACCATAATTTTTTCATCCTCAAAAACCTTAATTGTAATCATCAAAATATAGAGATGAAACCACTGATCAAATCTTGATCTTACAACAGGGTGTTGGAATCCTACCGCGGCAGAACCGATCCGAAAGATCACCTTCCTTACTTCAATACAAAAATGGTGATCAGTGCAGCGTCGGATGCTGTTAAGTGCAGGATGTTTCCTTCAACCTTCAAGAGCACAGCGATGGCGTAGTTTACGACCATACCTCGCGGATCTATCACGAACTTCCGCGACTTCTCATCAAAATTCTTGATCCAATTCTCTGAGAGTAAGGTCAGGCAGGTTACGATTGACAATCTGTATAACCTGCACCAGTTTGAAGGAGAAACGCTGAAACAGTACGCGGCGTGTTATGGTGTCACGTATGTTGTAAGACCCGGTTTTAGGGCATATAATTTTAATAATAATATTGAATAATATTCTGTGAACTATTTGTGTTATTGTAAGATCAAGTTTTGATCGAGTAGGACAACTCTATGTTTTGATGATTACAAGTTAACATTTTAGTATGAACAATTTTGATACTCTAACGTGTTTTTCTGAGTGTGTTCTTACAGGCTCTTACCTATATCCAATCTCACACAAATCAGAAGCACTGTGCTTAAAGAGTGTCACAAGCAACGCTTTCACAATCTCTATGTTCAGTCTTAACAGTAGAAAAGCTTCAGAAGATCTGAAAGATATCAAGCTCTGATGTGGACTCAGTCACTTGAAGTTCTGAAGATCCAGACGTTCTGACAACCCAGACACTCTGAAGGTTCAGATGATCTGATGGTGTAGAAGACTCTGAAGATCCAGAAGCTGAAAAGTGGAGACTCTGAAGTCCAGAAGCAAAATGGCTCTGAAGACCAAGTACTTCGCTCTGAGTTCAGAATCAGAAGATACAATGGTCAGAGGATCCATGCTTCCCTCTGACTCTGATCAACGAGCTTCACAAGTTCCAACAACGAAGCATTACTCTGATCAGAAGTCTACTAAGTTAAAGGTCAAGTCACTATCTCAAGTACAAAAGCAAATGTACTATCCTGACGACCTACCTAACATTCTCAGCCACAGCAGAAGCTGGAATTTCCAGCACTGCCCTCCAACGGTAGCATTTCCATGCAGCGTTCAAACCCTAATCCTTGGAGTATAAATAGAGGCTGAAGATTGAAAGATGCGGTTGGAAGAATCTCACACACGCAAGCTATATTCAAACCTTCTAAGCATTCTTTCATCTCTGAATTCATTGTGTTTACTACAAGCTTTTTAGAAGCAATCTCTTTGTAAACGAATCTCAATTAAACAGTTGTTTAGTTTACCTTTAGGAGATCAAGGTTGATCGGATCCTAGAGAAGACTAAGAGAGTGAATCTTAGTGTGAGCTAAGTCAGTGTATTGTTAGTCACTTGTAGGTTTCAAGTGCAGTTGTAACAATTACCTGATTACTGGATTGCCTTCATTCTAAGAAGGAAGAAATCACCTTAACGGGTGGACTGGATTAGCTTGAGTGATTCATCAAGTGAACCAGGATAAAATCCTTGTGTGCTTTCCTATCTCTTATCTCAAGCACTTTATTTGTTCACGAAAGATTTGATAAAATCTTAAGGTGCAAGTTTTAACGTTATTCAAACCCCCCCTTTCTACCGTTTTTCATACCTTCAATTGGTATCAGAGCGCAAGTTCTGATTACCACACCTAACAATGTTCAGTGATCCGGGCCGGTGTGAAAAACAAATGGCTACCACCAGTGAAATGCAAAAAAATGGCTACAATGCAAAGCCTCCCATGTTCGATGGGCAAAGATTCGAATATTGGAAAGACATATTAGAAAGCTTCTTTCTGGGTTTCGATGCAGATCTCTGGGATATCATTGTGGATGGCTATGAGCGTCCAGTTGATGCAGATGGCAAGAAGATTTCCAGATCAGAGATGACTGCTGAGCAAAAGAAGCTCTACTCACAGCACCACAAAGCTAGAGCCATTCTTCTTAGTGCTATTTCCTATGAAGAGTATCAGAAGATTACAGATCGTGAGTTCGCCAAGGGCATCTTTGATTCTTTGAAGATGTCTCATGAAGGAAACAAGAAAGTGAAAGAATCAAAGGCATTGTCCTTGATCCAGAAGTATGAATCCTTCATCATGGAGCCCAGCGAGTCCATTGAGGACATGTTTTCCAGATTTCAGTTGCTGGTAGCTACACCACAAAAGATCATGTTATCAAGGTCATCAGAAGTCTTCCTGAAAGCTGGATGCCCTTAGTGACTTCAATAGAGCTTACAAGAGATGTTGAGAATATGAGTTTAGAAGAACTCATCAGCTTACTGAAATGTCATGAGCTGAAGCGCTCAGAGATGCAGGATCTGAGGAAGAAATCTATAGCCTTGAAATCTAAATTTGAGAAGGCTAAATCTGAGAAGTCAAAAGCTCTCCAAGCTGAAGCAGAAGAATCTGAAGAAGCATCAGAAGATTCTGATGAAGATGAGCTGATTCTGATTTCAAAAAGACTCAACCGCATCTAGAAGCACAGGCAGAGTAAGTACAGAGGCTCTGGAAAGGCTAAAGGAAAGTCTGAGTCCTCGTCAGGCCAGAAGAAGTCCTCAATCAAGGAAGTCACTTGTTTCGAGTGCAAAGAATCAGGCACTACAAAAGTGACTGTCCAAAGCTGAAAAAGGACAAGAAGCCAAAGAAGCACTTCAAGACAAAGAAAAGTCTGATGGTGATTTTTGACGATTCAGAGTCAGAGGATGTTGACTCTGATGGTGAAGTTCAAGGACTCATGGCCATTGTCAAAGATAAAGGAGCAGACTCAAAAGATGAAACAGACTCTGACTCAGCATCAGAAGAAGATCCTAACTCAGACGATGAAAATGAGGTATTCGCTTCTTTCTCAACCTCTGAACTAAAACATGCTTTGTCTGATATTATGGATAAGTATAATTCTTTATTGACTAAGCATAAAAAGTTGAAAAAGGATTTCTCTGCTGCTTCTAAGACTCCTTCTGAACATGAGAAAATTATTTCTGATTTGAAAAATGATAATCATGCTTTAGTGAATTCTAACTCTGTGCTTAAGAACCAAATTGCTAAGTTAGAAGAAGTAATTGCTTGTGATGCCTCTGATAGTAAACATGAATCTAAATATGAAAAGTCTTTTCAAAGATTCCTGGCTAAAAGCGTAGATAGAAGCTTAATGGCTTCAATGATGTATGACGTAAGCATAAATGGAATGCATGGCATTGGCTATTCTAAACCAAATAGAAATGAGCCTCCTATGCCTAAGGCTAAATCATTATATGAATGCTTCATTCCCTCTGGTACCATATTGTCTGAACCTTTACCTGTTAAAGTTGCTAACCCCCCTCTCAAAAAGGGAACCTTCTCTATGTCTAAATATCATGCAAAAATTCCTTTACATTATCATGTTTAAAGACCCAGAAGGTGATCAGAACCTCTGAGGTAACTAACAAGAGAGGACCCAGAAAGTGGGTACCTAAGGATAAGATTATCTATGTTGCAGATATCCTTGATAGCTCCACTGAAACACCAATCATGGTATCTGGAGGATGCTCGCGTCACATGACGGGAGAAAGGCGTATGTTCCTAGAGCTAAAACTTAAGCCTGGAGGCGAAGTTGGCTTTGGTGGCAACGAAAAGGGTAAAATTGTTGGTACTGGTACTATTTGTGTAGATAGTAGTCCATGCATTGATAATGTTTTATTGGTAGACGGTTTAACACATAACTTATTGTCTATAAGTCAATTAGCTGACAAGGGTTATGATGTTATTTTCAATCAAAAGTCCTGCCGGGCTGTAAGTCAGATCGATGGCTCTGTTCTTTTTAACAGCAAGAGGAAGAACAACATTTATAAGATCAGATTATCTGAGTTGGAATCTCAGAATGTGAAGTGCCTTCTTTCTGTTAATGAGGAGCAGTGGGTATGGCATAGACGGTTAGGGCATGCCAGCATGAGAAAGATTTCTCAACTGAGTAAGCTCAACCTTGTCAGGGGCTTACCCACTCTGAAGTTCTCTTCAGACGCTCTTTGTGAAGCATATCAGAAAGGCAAATTCACAAAAGTCCCTTTCAAGGCAAAGAATGCTGTCTCAACCTCAAGGCCGTTGGAACTTCTGCATATCGACCTGTTTGGACCAGTGAAAACTGAGTCTATAGGTGGCAAGAGATATGAGATGGTCATTGTTGACGACTATAACCGCTGGACATGGGTAAAATTTCTAACCCGCAAGGATGAGTCTCATTCTGTGTTCTCTACCTTCATAGCCCAAGTACAAAATGAGAAGGCTTGCAGGATTGTGCGTGTCAGAAGTGACCATGGTGGAGAGTTTGAGAATGACAAGTTTGAGAGTCTGTTTGATTCCTATGGAATTGCACATGATTTCTCTTGTCCCAGAACTCCTCAACAAAATGGGGTTGTTGAGAGGAAGAACAGAACTCTTCAGGAGATGGCTAGAACCATGCTCCAAGAAACTGACATGGCTAAGCACTTTTGGGCAGAGGCAGTAAACACAACATGTTACATTCAGAACAGAATCTCTATGAGACCTATTCTGAATAAAACTCCCTATGAATTGTGGAAGAATATAAAACCCAACATTTCTTATTTCCATCCTTTTGGTTGTGTTTGTTATGTTCTTAATACTAAGGATAAATTGCATAAATTTGATGCCAAGTCTTCTCAATGCCTATTGCTTGGTTATTCTGATCGTTCTAAAGGTTTCAGATTCTATAATACTGATGCTAAAACAATTGAAGTATCTATTCATGTTATATTTGATGATAAGCTTGACTCTGATCAGTCAAAGCTAGTTGAGAAATTTGCAGATTTAAGTATAAGTGTTTCTGACAAAGGCAAAGCTCCAGAGGAAGTTGAGCCAGAGGAAGATGAACCAGAAGAAGCTGGTCCCTCTGATTCACAGTCTCAGAAGAAAAGCAGAATCACTGCAGCTCATCCTAAGGAATTGATTCTGGGTAACAAAGATGAACTAGTCAGAACCAGATCAGCCTTCAGACCCTCTGAAGAGACCTTGCTCAGTCTGAAGGGATTGGTGTGCTTAATTGAACCCAAGTCAATTGATGAAGCTCTTCAAGACAAGGACTGGATTCTGGCTATGGAAGGAGAACTGAATCAATTTTCCAAGAATGATGTTTGAAGCTTAGTGAAGAAACCTCAAAGTGTTCATGTAATTGGAACCAAATGGGTGTTCAGAAACAAACTGAATGAGAAAGGTGATGTAGTCAGAAACAAGGCAAGGCTAGTTGCTCAAGGCTACAATCAGCAGGAAGGAATAGATTATACTGAAACATTTGCTCCGGTAGCAAGACTAGAAGCAATCAGACTGTTGATCTCCTTCTTAGTGAATCACAACATAGTTCTGCACCAGATGGATGTTAAGAGTGCATTCCTAAACGGTTACATCTCAGAGGAAGTGTATGTTCATCAACCCCCAGGCTTTGAAGATGAGAAGAATCCAGACCATGTGTTCAAATTGAAGAATTCACTCTATGGTCTGAAGCAAGCTCCCAGAGCATGGTATGAGAGTCTCGGCTCATTCCTTCTAAAAATGAGTTTGTAAGGGGTAAAGTAGATACAACTCTCTTTTGCAAAACTTACAAAGATGATATCTTAATCGTGTAAATTTATGTTGATGATATTATATTTGGTTCTGGTAATCAATCTCTATACAAAGAATTTTCTGAGATGATGCAGGCTGAATTTGAGATGAGCATGATGGGAGAACTCAAGTACTTTCTGGGAATACAAGTAGATCAAACACCAGAAGGAACATATATCCATCAGAGCAAGTACACTAAAGAACTTCTGAAGAAGTTCAATATGCTGGAATCTACAGTTGCCAAAACTCCAATGCATCCTACATGCATCCATGAAAAGGAAGACGCAAGTGGTCAAGTTTGTCAGAAGCTCTATCGTAGTATGATAGGATCACTTCTATACTTAACTGCATCTAGGCCAGATATTTTGTTTAGTGTTCATTTATGTGCTCGTTTCCAATCAGATCCAAGGGAAACCCACTTAACTGCTGTTAAGAGGATCCTGTGATATCTGAAAGGTATCACTAACCTTGGCTTGATGTATAAGAAAACATCAGAGAATTAACTTTCAGGTTATTGTGATGCTGATTATGCTGGAGGTAGAACAAAGAGAAAAAGCACTTATGGAAATTGTCAATTTCTGGGAAGCAACTTAGTCTCATGGGCAAGCAAAAGGCAATCAATCATTGCACTATCCACTGCAGAGGCAGAATACATCTCAGCAGCAATATGCAGCACTCAGATGCTCTGGATGAAACATCAGCTGGAGGATTATCAAATCCTTGAGAGCAACATTCTAATCTATTGTGATAACACTGCTGCAATCTCACTGAGTAAGAATCCTATCTTACATTCAAGGGCAAAGCACATTGAGATAAAATATCATTTTATTAGAGATTATGTTCAAAAGGGCGTACTTCTTCTGAAGTTTGTTGATACTGACCATCAATGGGCAGATATCTTTACAAAGCCCTTAGCAGAGGAAAGATTTAATTTCATTTTGAAAAATCTGAATATGGACTCTTGTCCAGCATGAAGATGGATCAGAACCTCTGACTATGATGCTTCTCTATCAGAAGATGTCTAGCTCAGAAGGTAACTCCATCAGAGTTTAAGTACCCATTGGTGCTCACTCTGAAGCTTAGATAGTAAATGTGTGTTAGTTGCTATGATACATCGTTCCTTGTGCCCGTACTGACAGTCTGTCGTAACGAGTGTTGATGTGCTTCTCTCCAACGTGTGCTATTGGTATTAGTTGCTGCTATGATAACTTTATTTTCTCAACCGTTGATTTTATTTTGCTTTTAATCAACAACGGTTATTTTCAAAACCCACTATACACACACGTTCTCCATTACTTCTGATTTTATTCTCTCTTTCTTCGATTGCAAAATCCCTGATCCTCACGATCTCTCTCTCTCTCTCTCTCTTATTTCATCCTCTACCTTTCTACCCAAACCTTCAACCGACTCAAAAATGGTGCGATCCAATAGAGGAGAAACAACCGAAGGAACCAGCTTTCCAGTTATGGAAGTAGGTCAAATTACCGGGCAATCGGCTTCTGCAAATCAAAGAAATCAATCAAAAGCTCAAGCTCAAGCTCAAGGGCAGATGATCCCTCTTGCAGAACGGGGTTGTGCCGTTCATTGTGTCTACGCTTCTGAAGAACTCCAGGTTCTTGTTGAATGGAGATTCGACCTGGATAACATAGCTGCAAATGGGTATGATCTTCGTCCTGAAGTTCGTGTTCAAGGCTGGGAACAATACTTCAACAGGCTTGGAGGTCCTGTGTATGTCAAGTTGGTCAAGGAATTCTGGAAGCATGCCGACTGCGACGACACTCAAGTGGTTTCTTACATCGCCGGCAGAAGGATCATCATTACAGAGAAGTCAATTGTTAATCTTCTGGGTGCACACACTGGCACAGGCTATAGATTTCAACTGACGGAATCTAAGGTGAAACCCAGGACAAAGCACCAAACCAACAAGAGTGACTACAAGGTGGTGGATCTTCATCCAAAGCTAAGGATCTGGCACAAGATTCTGCTTCACTGCATCAATCAGAGACCTAAGGGCAGCTCTCCAGACTACATCAACTTCTGTCAAAAAGCGATGCTGTTCTTCATTCAGGATCATCAGAAGATCTGCCTTCCCTTCTTCCTATTCTCTTATCTCAAAGAGTGTATCAGGAAATCCAGAACCACTGCTTCTATCAAGTCTGCCATCAAGTACATTCTTTTAGGAAGACTGCTATCAGACCTCTTCATTGAGAGCAAGTTGATAGAAGATTTGATCACAGCAGGATGCACAGAGGATCTGTCAACCATTGTTAGTGATGCCTTCACATCCACATCCTTGAAGAAGATGGGATTAATCAAGACCAAGGTTGCTCCTGCTCATGAAGATACTTCTGATGAAGTGAGACAAAGAAGGGTGCCTCTGACTGATTACCCTCTATGGTCCCAAGCAGATGATCCGACTGCAATCTTGTGTTACATTGATGATCTGGAGAAACAAGGTTATGAGATCGATGTGGACAAGTTCTTCAGAACCCTGCCACCAGCTCCAGAGTTTGATTCTCCTCCCAAGAAAAAGACTAAGAGAAAAATCATCTTGGAGGAATCCTCTGAGGATTCTGATCCTTCGGATGGTCAGAAGAAGAAGAAGAAGGCTGACAAGTCTAAGAGGAAGCACGAGGAACCCACCAAGCCAGATGTTACATCTGATGGTGATGATGATGATGCTCCTCCTCCAAAGAAGAAAAGAAGCAAGTCAGGATTGTGGAGAAGCCGACACGTGTGGAACCAGCTGCTGCAGTAATCAGAATGGAGACTTCTGCCAGAGTTACTCGGTCTGCAGTGCGTTCATCAAGTAAGTCTGCTGTTAATGATTCTGATGATGATTTAAATTCACTTGATGCACTCCCCATCTCTGCTCTCCTTAACCGCAAGGCCACCCAACTCGATCTTATTCCCGAGTCTCAACCAACTGACCAAACCACTTGTCCACCCACTTCACCAAGATCTTTATTTTTCCAACCTTCTCAACAAGAAGCTCCTCTTTGGAATATGCTTTAGACTCCAAGACCTTCTGAACCTACCTCACCAATAACCATTCAATATAACCCACATACCTCTGAACCCATTATTCTTGAACAACCAGAACCTGAACCTAGACCTTCTGATCACTCTGTCCCAGAACATCAGAACGTCCTGTTCGCAGAACCACTGATATAGATTCCTCAACTCCTTATACTTCTGTATCTTTTCCTACCAACGTTGCTGACTCCTCACCCTCACATAACTCTGAATCTATTCGCAAATTTGTTGAAATTGCGAAGGAAAAAGAGTCTGCCATTCCTGAGTACTACCTCACTGTACCAAGCCCTAGGAGATACCCTAGACCTAGAACAGAACGTCTAGTTGACCCAGATCATCCTATACCTGTTGTCCCTCTGAATGAAGCAGACCCTTTAGCTCAACAAATCCAACTAGAACAAATTCAACAAGAACCCATTCAACCTGAACCAGAGAACTCAGTATCTAACCACTCTTCGGTTAGATCACCACACCCTCAGGTTGAAACCTCTGAACCAAACTGGACTGGGCGAGCCCCTAGAGAAGCAACGCCCAGGGTTCAGCCCGCCCAAGAGCGAGAGCTTGGCCTTAAGTTGGGCCTCGACTCCTGAGGCCCAATTGGCCCAATAGGTAGTGCCCAAGCTCTATAAATAGGAGGTAGTTACCAATTGTAAGGGACTTTTAGCTCATTTTATCAAATAACACATGAAATTCAGCACTTTCTCTCTCATTTTCTTTCTCTCTCAAGCACATTCTTCCACTCTCTAGGTACCACCCCCCTCTTGAATGTTCGTTCCTAGAACATTTTGGCGCCGTCTGTGGGGATCATAAACTTTTTATTCCCATTCACATGGATTGCTTGTGCAAGAAGCTATCTCTGATTACGATTAGGCGATTCTCTAGTTTTCCGATTCTGATTTTGTGACCGGCGTTCATTTTTCGATCGAGTTTGTGTCACTCCTGGTTCAGATGGAGACTCGACGCAGGAAGCAGCATCATTCACCGGTGCGACAGCGTATCTCGCCGCCTCGGCGGCCTCAGCGAGTTGTCTTGGATTCTCTGATACGAGTAGCGGGAGTACAGGCTACACACACTTCTTTGCCGCTTTCTCCTCCTCCATCACCACCACCTCCTCCATCGCCTTCGCAGATCGGATCTCTGGAGCGCTCACCGGAGAATTCACCTACTCCGGAGCGACAACCGGCAGTGACGCAGGAGGAATGGCGCCATGTGATGCGCAACATTGGCGACATCCAGCAACGAAATGAGCATTTACAAGCTCAATTGGATTTCTACCGCCGCGAGCAACAAGACGATGAAGGCAGGGAAGCGTATTCTGTAGCTGAGTTTCGTCCGTTCTCGGAGGAGGTTGAGAATGTGGCGATTCCAGATAATATGAAAACGTTGGTGCTGGATTCTTCCGAAGGATCATCTTCTGTATTTCAACACAAAGATGGTGGTAATTGCGGCATCAGATGCGGTGAAGTGCAGGATGTTTCCATCAACTTTCAAATCGACGGCGATGGCATGGTTCACAACTTTGCCGCGCGGATCGATTTCGAATTTCAGAGATTTCTCATCCAAGTTTCTAGTACAGTTCTCGGCGAATAAGAATCAGCAGGTCACGATCAATGATTTGTACAACATTCGCCAGCGAGAAGGAGAGTCACTGAAGAAGTATATGGCCAGGTACAGCACTGCGTCGGTCAAGGTAGAGGATGAGGAGCCTCGGGCTTGTGCTCTAGCATTCAAGAATGGTTTGTTACCGGGAAGGTTGAACAGCAAGTTGACACGCAAGCCTGCACGTTCAATGGAAGAGATGCGTGCGTGCGCTAGCACTTATATTCTTGATGAGGAGGACGATGCTTTCAAAAGAAAGCGCGCGAAACTGGAAAAAGGCGACACGTCACCGAGGCGCGCGAAAAGAGATAAGTATGGCGAAGGCAAGGAGGATGGCAGGCGGCAGAGAGAGGATAAAGGAAAGGCAGTGGTCAAACCGTCCAGGGAACAGTTGTATCCACGGCGCGATGATTATGAACAGCGCCGGCCTTGGCAATCTAAGTCTCATCGCCAGCGGGAAGAGACTGACATGGTGATGAATACCAATTTAACGGATATGCTCCGCGAGGCGAGAGACGCACATCTAGTGGATGAGCCAGAAGCCCCAAAGTATCAACCACGGGACGCTAATCCCAAGAAGTCGTGTGAATACCATCGGTCCATCGGGCATGACACGGACAACTGCTGGACTTTGCAGCGGGAGTTTGACAAGTTGGTTCGGGCGGGACACTTCAGGCGCGATGGGCGAGGAGACGAGCGTCAAGGCGATGGACGTCAGGACAATCGTTCCAGTGATGGACAGTATCAAGGAAATCGCCAAAGGGAGTGGCGCTACAATGGCGATCGCAACAAAGCGGATAGGCGAGAGGAGGAGCGAACAGACAATAAAGGCGAGAAGAAACAAGAATCAGCGGCCATCGCCGCAAGAGGGGCTGATGACACGTTCGCCCAACACTCAGGACCGCCGGTAGGGACCATAAACACCATCGCCGGAGGATTTGGCGGTGGAGACGACACCCACGCGGCGCGGAAACGTCATATTCGTGCAGTTAATTCAGTTCATGAAGTTGCTTTTGGATTCGAGCACCCTGACATAACAATCTCGATGGCAGACTTTGAGGGGATAAAACCTCACAAGGATGATCCAGTAGTGGTGTAATTAAGGCTGAATAGTTTTAATGTTAGAAGAGTACTTCTGGATTAGGGAAGTTCAGCTGATCTTATCTACGGCGACGCATTTGACAAGTTGGGACTGACTGACGATGATCTGACTCCATATTCGGGAACCTTGGTGGGTTTTGCAGGAGAGCAAGTAATGGTGCGAGGATACATTGATCTGGACACAATATTTGGGGAAGATGAGTGTGCAAGGGTTTTGAAAGTAAGGTATCTGGTCCTCCAGGTGGTGGCATCTTATAACGTCATCATTGGGCGAAATACACTGAATCGCCTCTATGCTGTAATCTCGACAGCCCACTTGGCGGTCAAGTATCCACTAAGCAATGACAAGGTTGGTAAGCTGAAGGTCGACCAGAAGATGGCGAGGGAATGTTATAACAATTGCCTCAACCTGTATGGCAAGAAGAGTGCGTTGGTTGGACACAGATGTTATGAAATCGAAACTCCGGATGAAAATCTTGACCCACGTGGCGAGGAGCGAGTGAACAGGCCCACGCCAATTGAGGAAACAAAGGCGCTAAAGTTTGGCGATCGCACCTTGAAGATTGGGACCAGATTGACGGACGAGCAGGAAACGCGCCTGACAAAGTTGCTAGGCGAGAACTTAGATTTGTTTGCCTGGAGCTGCAAGGATATGCCCGGAATTGATCCAAACTTCATCTGCCATCGATTAGCATTGAATCCAAGTGTAAAGCCAGTTTCACAACTCAGGCGGCGCTTGGGCGGAGACAAGGGAAAAGCGGGCTCAGCAGGAAGTAGACAAGTTGCTAGCGGCGGAGTTCATCAGGGAGGTGAAGTATCCGACGTGGTTAGCGAATGTCGTGATGGTGAAGAAGGCGAATGGAAAATGGCGAATGTGCGTGGATTACACAGACTTAAACAAGGCATGCCCAAAGGATTCTTATCCCCTTCCCAGCATTGATAGCCTCGTTGATGGTGCCTCAGGCAACGAACTGCTTAGCTTGATGGATGCTTACTCTGGTTATCATCAAATCCGCATGCACCCGGCAGATGAGGACAAAACAGCTTTCATGACCGCCAGAGTCAACTATTGCTATCGCACCATGCCGTTTGGATTAAAGAATGCTGGGGCGACCTACCAAAGATTGATGGATAGGGTTTTTGCTGGGCAGGTTGGGAGAAATATGGAAGTTTATGTTGATGATATGATCGTCAATTCAGCGCGTGGTTTGGACCATCACCAAGATCTGGAAGAAGCATTTGGCGAGATAAGGAAGCACAATATGCGCCTCAACCCGGAGAAATGTTCTTTTGGTATTCAAGGCGACAAGTTTTTAGGCTTCATGATCACGTCCAGAGGAATAGAGATAAACCCAGATAAATGCAAGGCGATTCAGCAGATGAAAAGCCCTCTAATGTGAAAGAGGTCCAACGTTTAATAGGGCGAATAGCAGCTTTATCTCGATTTCTTCCTAAGTCTGGTGATAGATCCTCTCCTTTTTTCAAATGTCTTCGAAAAATTGCCGCATTTGAGTGGACGGCGGAGTGTGAAGAAGCTTTTGGTCGCCTCAAGGAACTCCTGTCATCACCGCCAATCTTGTCAAAACCAACGCAGGGATACCCGCTGCACTTGTATTTTGCTGTGAGTAATAGTGCTCTGAGTTCTGTGATACTGCAGGAAATAGATGGCGAGCAGCGAATTGTTTATTTTGTAAGCCACACACTCCAGGGTGCAGAGATCAGATACCAAAAAATAGAGAAGGCGGCACTGGCGGTCCTTGTCACCGCCCGACGGTTGAGACCTCATTTTCAGAGCTTTTAAGTGAAGGTGCGAACGGATTTGCCTCTGAGACAAGTGTTACAAAATCCGGATTTGTCAGGAAGATTGGTCGCCTGGTCGGTTGAATTATCTGAATATGGGTTACAATATGATAAGCGAGGCACAGTTGGCGCACAGTCACTGGCTGATTTTGTGGTGGAGTTGACCCTAGACCTGGTTGAAAGAGTGGACACCCGGTGGACTCTCTTTGTAGATGGATCCTCCAATAGCAGTGGCAGTGGCGCGAGAGTAACGTTGGAAGGACCAGGAGATTTAGTATTGGAGCAATCGCTGAAATTTGAGTTCAAGGCAACAAACAACCAGGCAGAATATGAAGCTCTCATCGCCGGATTGAAGTTGGCGCTTGAAGTAAAAATCGGGAGGTTGTTGATAAGAACGGACTCGCAGTTAGTGGAGAGTCAAGTGAAGGGAATTTTCCAGGTCAAGGATCCCAATCTGATCAAATATCTTGAGCGAGTGCGATATTTGATGACACTTTTTCAAGATGTTGTGGTAGAGTATGTTCCTCGAGCAAAAAATCAGCGAGCGGACGCGTTGGCCAAATTGGCGAGCACTCGGAAACCCGGCAACAATAAAAGTGTGATTCAGGAAACGCTAACGTGCCCCAGCATTGAAGGCGAGCTCATAGCATGTGTGAACAGAGGGGCGACGTGGATGGGACCCATATTATCTATCTTGGCGGGGGACCCGGCGGAGGTGGAGCAGTGCACGAAGGAGCAACGGCGAGAGGCGAGCCACTATACTCTCATTGACGGGCACTTGTATCGCCGTGGTTTTTCGACGCCACTGTTAAAGTGTGTGCCGCCAGAGAAATATGAGGCGATAATGTCTGAGGTACATGAAGGAGTGTGTGCAAGCCACATCGGGGGAAGGTCTTTGGCCTGCAAGGTTTTAAGGGCGGGGTTCTACTGGCCCAGCCTCAGAAAGGATTGTAAGGACTTTGTGAAGTGGTGTAAAAAATTTCAAGTGTTCGCGGATTTGTCCAAGGCACCGCCAAAGGAACTGGTAACAATGAGCGCCCCATGGCCTTTCGCCATGTGGGGTGTGGATTTGGTAGGACCATTTCCGACCGCCAGGTCGCAGATGAAGTTTATATTAGTGGCGGTGGACTACTTTACTAAATGGATTGAAGCTGAACCCCTGTTGGTCAATCCGCAAGTGTACGGAATTCACCCGGTTTTAATTTATCGAACCACAGGGAATTGGTGTGGCAATTCAGTTTAAGATTCAAGTTTAAGGTTGAAAAGCAAGTAAAATTCAGTTTTAATAATTGGTTGTTTCTTGAGTTTGTAAAAGACAAGTAATCAAGCAATAAAGCGATTGAAAAACAGAAATGAGATTGCCTTGGGTTCTTGTTCAACTATTTCAGTTTTAGCAAACCTTCCTATTCAATTAATCCCGAGTCTCTCCTTGATGTTCTAGCCTAGTTAGTTATCTTTCGATGCCTCGCAAAGAAAACCCTTTCTAATCAAAATATAGATTCAATTCCTTGATAACCTAAACATTTGCTAGAAGCACTAAGCATACAAATCATGCCAACAAACCCCAACCCTTCCTCTATTCCTAGCAGCAAGTATAGAAGGAGTAATCTCACAACAAGTCCCAATTCTATAACAAACTATCGTTATGATTATAGAAAAGGAAGAAGCTAGCATGCATTCAAGCTTGAAAGATAAAGCATAGAAGTGAGATTCAAGGGTTTACTCAGAACATCATGAATAGAAAAGGATTGATAGCTAAAACATTCAAGGTCTTACAAAGAACCCAAAGCAAAAGGGGTTTTAGCCAAACATGGCTATGAAATCCATGCTAGAAAATAGAGATAAAACCTGGAACAAAGGGCTTAGGGAAAGCTCCTCAAGCTTCAGAACTCAAACTCTCTCTTCTAACTTATGAAAATATGATAAAAATGACAAAAGGTCCCAAGAGAAATGACAAAAAGCCTATTTATAGGCAAACATGTCGAGTCTGGGCGCTCAGGCGCCAATTCAGAGCGCCTGAGCGCCAATTGCATGTAAGAACATGCTCTCTGGACCCAATTGGCGCCTAGGCGCCCATCCCCCAGCGCCTAGGCGCTTAAGCTCGCCTGAAAAGGGCTTTTTGGCTTCTGAAACTCCTATTTTCAATCCTCTTTAAGTTTTCCATCAATTCCATGCTTATTGGCCTAACCAACAAGTCAAGGAAGATTCTAGAAGCTCAAAGAGCTTATTAGCATAAGAGGTCCTTCATAAAACACAACCAAACCATGCAAGTCCTAAACTTTACTTAAAATGCAAGAAAACTCCCTATAAAACTACAAAATTACCAAAACAAAATAAAGACTAAAGAAAAGATAAAAATGCATGAGAATGCATGAAACACTACATGAGACTCAACAAAAAGACTCAAAACACACAAAGAAATGACCCTAAAAACACTACTAAAATAGGGTCATCAACCTCTAGCCAAAATAACCTCTGCAAAAATAGTTAACTTTTACTGGAAACGCATTGTTTGCAGGTTTGGGATCCCAAGGGCGATCGTATCCGACAACGGGGCCCAGTTTTCAAGCAACCAGACAAGGGAATTTTGCAAGGAAATGGGCATACAGATGAGGTTCGCCTCTGTGGAGCATCCGCAAACGAACGGGCAAGTAGAATCTGCAAACAGGGTGATTCTGCGTGGATTAAGGCGACGGCTTGAGGAAGCTAAGGGAGCCTGGCTGGATGAACTCCCAGTGGTACTATGGTCGTACAACACCACTGAGCAATCTACTACAAGAGAAACTTCCTTTAGAATGACCTATGGGGTAGATGCTATGTTGCCGGTGGAGATAGACAATTTCACGTGGCAGACTCAGCCGGATTTCGAAGGCGAGAATCAAGCCAATATGGCGATGGAGTTGGATCTTTTGTCTGAAACGCGTGACGAGGCGCACATTCGAGAAACGGCGATGAAGCAGCGCGTGGCCGCCAAGTACAATAGCAGGGTTCGCGTCCGGGATATGCAAGTTGGCGATCTGGTTCTCAAGTGGCGATCAGGAGCCCCAGGAAACAAGCTGACTCCGAACTGGGAAGGTCCCTACCGCATTGTCAAAGTTTTTGATACAGGGGTCTATCACTTGGAAGAGCTTGATGGAAGGCGACTACCCCGGTCATTCAACGGTTTGAGCCTGCGCTATTATTACAGTTGATCGTGGACGAGAAAGCTGGAAAGGTGGAAAACTCCAAGGAAGAACTCCTGATGAGCAAGATGAATTCTCCAAAGTTAGATGTCTTTAATTTCTCTAAAAATATCTCCAAACTCTCCAATGTATCGCCATGATAAAAGCGTGCTCTTTTTCTCCGAAAGGAGTTTTTTAACGAGGCGCTCCATCAATAAAACGAAAATTCATGAAATTCATGTCCAAAGATTCCAGGGATTCCCTGACGATCGGAATTGCCGATCGATGTAAAGAATTACGGCGATCACTAGGTGGGACAAGCTTGACCCCCAAAGGGGCTTGCTGGAACCCTGAAGGTGGCGGCCATTCCACAAATGGCCTTTGACGCTTGGGAATCTTCCCCCGGAAAGTCTGATGTGATCGCCGGTCCCGTAAACGATGTGCTGGGTAAGTCTCGCCAGAATACGACGAGCGCCGTTAACTAGACAAAAGTCTTGGGACAACCAAATGGCCATTGGGACCCAAGCATTGTAAGCCCCGAGCGGGCAAAGCCTCGGGCGAAGTCCTCAAGAATGGAGGCCATTTATCCCTTTATGGAAAATGTTTAAAGTTTTGACGGAGAAATGTCAAGCAATGAGCCCTGGTTAAAATTAATGCACGAAATCGTTAGGCGTAATTCAATCACATGACGCGTGAAAAATAGCGCAGGATATAAGGTCGGCGAATGAATAAGGTGGAAAGCGAGTGCTTGGTCACTCAGGATGATTGAGTATTTTATTACTCCGGTGCGTTGGGACGTTTAACTATGAAATTCATTCTTAAATTTTTTAACAATAAGAATGCGGCGATTTGCGAAAGGGCGACAAAAAGATTTACGGCGAAAGCAATCATTCAACAAAATTTACAAAGTATTTAAAAGCGATATAAAAGCAATGGCGAAAAGGTTACTTACACATGGAAATGATAGAAAAGTGCATTACAGAGGGCAGTAACGGCCAGGTAAAGATTAAAGTTACACTATTCATTATTCCCTTCTTCTTCTCTTGTCTCTTCTTCCTCCTCTTCAGTTGCGGTCCAGAGGTGTTGATCAATCAAAGGGGGATCGTCAGGACCAACTAGTCCTTTAGCGGTGATTTCCTTCATTATTCCCATGGCGCTAAAATCAAGATTCGGGAACAAGTGTTGAGCCTGGTCCTTGGCGAGGTAGAAGCCCCTCTCGCGATTGTCATAGGCAATGTCAGCGGCTTGTTCCCTCGCCTCAGTGGCCTTGGCTTTCTCCACTGATAGCTCGCCCTCTAGCTCTTTGATCCTCGCAAGATGGGAAGTATTCTCAGCATCTTTCGCGGAGAGGGTTGCCCCATGAGCCTCGTTCGCCTTCTTGATCTCTTCAGAAGTAGCCCGCATCGCCTCCAGATCTGCCTTCACCAAAGCCAAAGACTCAGCAGAATTTTTCTCCTGCTCCGCCAGCGCCTTCTTTGCTAACTCCAGTTCAGCGCCCAATGTTTCAAGCTCTGACTCCTTGGCAGCCAGCGCCTCGCCTTTGGCGGCCAAGTCCTTCTCTACTTGATCTTTTTCTTTTTTACAAGCTTGGAGGCTTGCGTCAAGGCCGTCCGCCTCCTCCTTCATCAGCTTCAGATGGTCTTTCAGCTCGCCGATCCTGTTTCCCGCCGCGCCAATCAACTTGTCGGCATGAACTTTTTCCTTTCCCGCCTGCGCCACCAGTTTGTCGAAGCGCTTTTCCCAAGCAGCAACGGCTTCTTGGTGCTGAGCACTCTCAGCCTTCAACCGTTCAGCTTCAGCAGCTGCGGAGTTGAAGTTGTCAAACACGTGGGCGAAGATGCACCCAGCGCGTAGAAGACAGGCAAGGGTTTCCTCCTTGGTCTCGTTAATGCCTCGGCTCAACACTTCTTTTTCTATGACGTCACGGTTGAGGCCAGTGAGCAAGAACTCTGAGGGCTCAATAGCATTGGGTAGCATGTTGAAGTGGCTAGAAGAACAACCTCTGTTACCAGGGGCTTGCTCAATTTGGGCTGCCCCGAAAGTAGTGGCGGCATCGGGAGAGGGTCTTTCTTCTTGGCGAGGCGGGGGAGACATGGAACGCTCATCGTTCGTGGGAGGCGGGCTAGGAGGTGTGACTTCGCGCGGGGGAGACTTTGGGTTTTCTTTTTCTGTTTCTCTTTCTTTCTCCCCAGCGGAAGCGTTGGAGCATGTGGCGGCAGCTGCGGCGTTTATGCGAGCAGTCGATGACTGGTCAGCGGTTGTGGTAGTGGCGCCTATAGTGGCAGACTTGGAGGCGGCAGTGGTGGCTGTACCAGCGGCAGCAGAATTGGGGGCTGTGACAGTGACAGGCCCCGTGGCCGCGGCGGCGGAAGCTTCGGCGGCAGCGAGTTGGCTCGTCCCGTCAGTCGGAGACTTGGAGCTTGCAATGGCAGCAGTGGCGGCAGCTTTCTTGCCTTTGGTCACAGCGGCGGCGGTGGGTTGAGCGCTGGGGTTGGAGGAGCCGGCGGAGGAGCCTTTGACTAATCTCCTCCTCTTGGGGGCCTAAGCGCCCTCGGCTTGGTTCTCAGTACCGCCCCGTTTTTTCCCGTCGCCCTCAGTGTTGAACTTCGGGGAAAAACGGGCCATTTTCCTCTCACGGGCTTTCAAGAGCTCGGCGTTGGTGAAATTCATATCTTCTGCAACAATAAATAAAAAAAAAAGGGGTTAGTAGCAACATAAGGGGTGAGAAAGGAAATGATGATGAAACAACGAAAGAGAAATGGCGATGATAGAAATAAACTATAAATGACCTAAGTATTTGGGTGTCCTTGAGAGGCGAGCGCCCTCAAGGACTGTTGCGCAGTCAAGAATAGGAAGCGGGGCGAGGAGATTCAAAAAGGCTTTGTCGTTGACAGATAACGATTCTTCCGAAGGGTCGGTGATCCCATTGGGCTTCTCCGTCCAGTATAGGTGAAAAAGGGCAGTCCCGTCCCTAAGGGTGAAAGCCTCAGGATAGGCGGGGTGAACCGCCACGCGGAAATATCTCCGGGCGAAGGAGGACTTCGCGTTACTCTTGTGAGGGTTCAGGCATTTACGGCCGGCTCGGGCCTTCAAAGAGATCCATCTTTTATTTTTGATGGACTTGGGGTCAACATCATAAAGGTAGAAGAAGCTGGTGGGAGATGGGGCGGTGCCAACAGCGGCGCACAAGATCTCGAAGCAACGGATGAAGGCCCAAGCGTTGGGATGGAGTTGACAAGGAGCCGCATTGATATCGCGGAGAACGGTTTGAACGAAGGGCGAAAAAGGAAGCCTGACTCCAAGCTCGCCAAACATATATTCATATACAAAGAAAAAATGGGATCTCTTCACATCGCCGTCGACCCTATGAAGCCAGGGGCGGTCCTCAGCACTGCAGGGCCAAATCCTGAGTTTGTCGTTTATTTCATCATCATCAGACAAACCACCAAGGTTACTCACGAATTCCACGATAAGTTTCCTATCCTGGAAAATGGAGGGTTGGTCAATCGCTTCGTGGGAGGGTGCTATCTGGACTAGAAGGGGCAGGGTTGCAAAGGTTCTCGATCGGTACTGGGGAATCTCCGGGACCTCTAGACGGAGGCCGCCGGCTGCGGTAGAATCGGGGTCATTCTCAGAAGAGGAAGAGGTGTGATTAGGGGAGTTAGGGTTTGAAGCCATCTCTGACAAACTAAGTGAGGGAAAAGAAAAGATAAGTAGAGATAAAATGAAGAGATAAGGGAACAAGGACTCACCGGGTAAGGACGTGAAGAGTGGGTAGCGGAAAGGGTGAAAGGCGACGGCACCAGAGCGGAAGTTGGAAGAGGGAGCTTGGTAAGCGATAAGAGAAGTAAAGAGAGGTTTCGGAAAGGGATGATTGTAGGGGAAAAGGGTTTTTATAGGCAAGGGGGAAGTTGGAAGGGTGACGCGTGGTGGACGCGTGTGGAAGGTTGGAGGTCATGATGGCTCTTGGGAAGTGGGACGCGTGTGATGGGGAGTTACTGCGCATGATTGGACAGTTATGAGGAGTGAGGTGACGGTTGCGGAGAAAGGGGAAACTGACGTAACTGACGTATCACGTGGAGAAGTTAGAGATTTAAAAGGTTTTTGAAATAAGGGCAAGCGCGAAAGGCCTCGCCACCGTGAAATCCAAACACCTCGCCACCATGAAGACTAAACGCCATCGCCTAACAAGCAATGCCGCCAATGAAAGTTTAGCCGCCAGCCAAGGGCATCGCCAGCCAACACTTGGATGATCAGTGCATGGCTAACGCCTGCCACCTAGCCCGCCGACTCCAACTAATCGTCGGTACAAAGCAATCGTTCCCGCCGCCTGTGGACCTGTGGAGTTGCCAGTTTGGGTTGCTCGCCAAGACCAGTGGACTGGGCGACTAAAGATGCTAATTTCCTTTGCTTACGCCATGTCGGCGACGTAGTTTTCCTCTTTTTTCCTCAAGCCATGTTGGCAGCTTAGATTCCAGCACGCCATAGGGTGCATGTAAGAGCATTTAAAAAACACACTTAGCTCTCATACTTCGAGCTCGGTGTCTTGTGGACTGGGCGAGCCCCTAGAGGGGCAACGCCCAGGGTTCAGCCCGCCCAAGAGCGAGAGCCTGGCCTTAAGTTGGGCCTCGACTCCGGAGGCCCAATTGGCCCAATAGGTAGTGCCCAAGCTCTATAAATAGGAGGTAGTTACCAATTGTAAGGGACTTTTAGCTCATTTTATCAAATAACACATGAAATTCAACACTTTCTCTCTCATTTTCTTTCTCTCTCAAGCACATTCTTCCACTCTCTAGGTACCACCCCCCTCTTGAATGTTCGTTCCTAGAACACAAACCTTGAGACCCACACTTCAAATGTCCAAACCTTAGATGTTGGTTCTCCTCAAGGTGTATCTGAGGCCAATAGCAGCAACCACCCCACTTCTCCTGAAACCAACCTTTCCATTGTTCCCTATACCAACCTCAAGCCAAACTCCCTACTTGAGTGCATCAGTGTGTTTAATCATGAAGCATCACTGATGATTCGCAATGTACAAGGTCACACTGACCTCAGTGAGAATTCTGACTCTGTTGCTGATGAATGGAATCGACTGAGTGATTGGATAATTGCTCAAGTTCCTATTATGATGAGTCATCTCACCGCGGAAAGGGATCAGAGGATTGAGGCTGCTAGGCAGCGTTTCAACAGAAGAGTGGTTCTGCATGAACAACAGCTGAGAGGTAAGCTACTTGATGCTGTTGAAGAAGCAAGAAGAAAGAAAGAACAAGCAGAAGAAGCTGCTCGTCAAGAGGCTGAAAGAATTGCAAATGCAAAGTTAGAGGCTGAAAGGCTAGAAGCTGAAGCTGAAGCTCTCAAATGTTAGGCTCTTGCACCAGTGCTTTTCACACATGCTGATTCCCAATCCACTCAAGCTCCTCACTCTGCTCAGGATGTTCCCTCTACTTCTACACAACCAAGTCCTACCAGACTTGATATTTTGGAACAACGTCTCAACTCTCATGAGACTCTCCTGTTCGATATGAATCGTGCTCTTCAGGAATTTCTGCGTCGCACCACCAAACCTTAGTGTTTTAGGATTTCTTTCGGTTTTCCTTCTTCTTATTTAATTTTTTGTTTCTTGTTTTTCTAATTTTAAGATATTTGCCTTATGTGTTATACTTGTTTAATTTCTTCCCTATTTGTCATTCTGTGTTTATTATTGCATCATTTATATCATATATCTATAAAAAACCTCTTTATTCATAAATAAAACATTAAAATACATCATACATTATTCCCTATATCTAGAATGGAGGATCCTTCCTCATTCTTCTGCATTCTTGGCGCTGCTCCACCCTCTCCTTCTCTAGACGATCCAGTGTATACTCTATGTTGCCGAGCTTGATGCTCAGCTCATTCTTCTCCAGACTATCTTCTATCGTCTTGAGCCTCCTTTCCACTGTTTCCTTCTCTTCCAGCAGATTCAGCTCCAGCTGGCAAAGCTCCTGAATCTCCTCCACGAAGCAGAGGAATTCCTTCAGATCTTTCTCCAGCTCTGGACCAAGATCTTCCTCTAGCAGTGTTTTCGTCAGCTCGTGAATGGTTTTTGAACCATCAGGATGCCTAATGTTGAGGAACATATCTTCCTCGAAGGCTTTCCTTCTGAGCTCCTCTAATGCAACTATGTATGAAGCCATATCTTTTTATGGAATTGATCTTGTTGTGAAGCTTACTACATTTCTACTCACTTTATATAAGCATCCCTTTCTCTCTGGAAGTTATTGCTACTGCAGTTTCTCAAGGATAAATCCTTGGTAATTGAAGCTTCTCTTTACTCCCGTGGCCGGTGATAAACGTTCTACACATGCATTAATTAATTCTTTAATTTGCTAATCTTTGTAATTAATTCTCCATCTTTTTGAACTTAGTCCTTCCTTCAGGGGGAGTACGTTGTCCTTCAAGCTAAGTTTTTCACACTCCAAGCTTTTTGTTTATGACAAAAAGGGGGAGTATAACTCAAAGTTTTTGATGTATATGCTGATTAGTGTGATTTAATTATTTGGAGAATTTAAGAGTTCCACTGCTATGACCATAGATATGTCACTGGGCAAATACAAGGAATACATTTCACTTCTTCTGAAGTGATTTTATTTGACTTTGAATACCTATGCGCTCTGAGTATTTCATTTCATCTATGTCATGCGGTTTCACTCTGAACTCTTATATTATTTAGCTCAGAATCTAGACATTACTAACGTTTTCATTAAGTCTCAGATTCAGGGGGAGCTAAGCTTAGAATCAAGTTGTAACTTGGATTCAGAATGAGCAAAATGAACCATTCACATCAGGATAAGTCTAATTCTCTTCTCTATACTCTGAGTGAATTCAGTTTATTGTTTAAGAATTGTTCATCAAAATACTTGGTTTTGTCATCATAAAAAAGGGGGAGATTGTAAGATCAAGTTTTGATCGAGTAGGACAACTCTATGTTTTGATGATTACAAGTTAACATTTTAGTATGAACAATTTTGATACTCTAACGTGTTTTTCTGAGTGTGTTCTTACAGGCTCTTACCTATATCCAATCTCACACAAATCAGAAGCACTGTGCTTAAAGAGTGTCCCAAGCAACGCTTTCGCAATCTCTATGTTCAGTCTGAACAGTAGAAAAGCTTCAGAAGATCTGAAGTATATCAAGCTCTGATGTGGACTCAGTCACTTGAAGTTTTGAAGATCCAGACGTTCTGACAACCCAGACACTCTGAAGGTTCAGATGATCTGATGGTGTAGAAGACTCTGAAGATCCAGAAGCTGAAAAGTGGAGACTCTGAAGTCCAGAAGCAAAATGGCTCTGAAGACCAAGTACTTCGCTCTGAGTTCAGAATCAAAAGATAATGGTCAGAGGATCCATGCTTCCCTCTGACTCTGATCAACGAGCTTCACAAGTTCCAACAACGAAGCAATACTCTGATCAGAAGTCTACTGAGTAAAAGGTCAAGTCTCTATCCAAAGGACAAAAGCAAATGTACTATCCTGACGACCTACCTAACATTCTCAGCCACAGCAGAAGCTGGAATTTCCAGAACTGCCCTCCAACGGTAGCATTTCCATGCAGCGTTCAAACCCTAATCCTTGGAGTATAAATAGAGGCTGAAGATTGAAAGATGCG
This sequence comes from Lotus japonicus, assembly GCF_012489685.1. Classification (NCBI taxonomy): domain Eukaryota; kingdom Viridiplantae; phylum Streptophyta; class Magnoliopsida; order Fabales; family Fabaceae; genus Lotus; species Lotus japonicus. The sequence continues at coordinate 40,776,243 of NC_080042.1, forward strand.
GTTGGAAGAATCTCACATGCGCAAGCTATATTCAAACCTTCTAAGCATTCTTTCATCTCTGAATTCATTGTGTTTACTACAAGCTTTTTAGAAGCAATCTCTTTGTAAACGAATCTCAATTAAACAGTTGTTTAGTTTACCTTTAGGAGATCAAGGTTGATCGGATCCTAGAGAAGACTAAGAGAGTGAATCTTAGTGTGAGCTAAGTCAGTGTATTGTTAGTCACTTGTAGGTTTCAAGTGCAGTTGTAACAATTACCTGATTAGTGGATTGCCTTCATTCTAAGAAGGAAGAAATCACCTTAACCGGTGGACTAGATTAGCTTGAGTGATTCATCAAGTGAACCAGGATAAAATCCTTGTGTGCTTTCCTATCTCTTATCTCAAGCACTTTATTTGTTCACGAAAGATTTGATAAAATCTTAAGGTGGAAGTTTTATTCTGAAAACGTTATTCAAACCCCCCCCCCTTTCTACCGTTTTTCATACCTTCAGTTATATGTGATTCTTTGCCTTTAGAAAGAGAAATTATTTTATTAGGGACATCATTAGACCTTAATAATATCTAGATGACGATGTACTCCTCATTACGATCGTTTTGACTGTAATATCGCTAGGGTTATTTTCCGACGGCTTTTAGGTTAAAATCGGCCCGACAACGGTGATGAGTTGGCGAATCGAGTCGGCGAGGACAATTTCGTGGGCCACACCTCATCGGGTGGTTCTGGACATATTTCTAAAAATATTCTATGAGGAAATATTCCTTCCTTCTATTTTTTTGAGAGTTTTATTTAAATAAACAGTTTTTATTTAAATAAAATGTATTTAATTATTTTAAAACTTATGATATATTAAATAAAAATTTTCAAAATTATTTTCTAAAGCATTTATGAGGGATGGTTGATATTTGGAGGGAGGAAGGAGAACATGGTTTTTGAATTACAAATTGGGGTTTTTATGGTGCATTAAGAAGGGATTTTTTGTGATTAATGCACCTAATCACCTAAAAACAGCCTTGTTTTGTGTTTGATGGTTTTTTTGAGTGAAAATCTGACCATAGCATTATATGGTGGGCGGCCAAGCTTGGAGAAGGAGGAGGAAAGGTGGTTTTCTTTCTTTTCCACATAATGACTAGTCTTTTATGAAGGAGCTTAAGGGCTTGATTCCTTTGACTCTCATTGAATGGGGGACTTGAGTGGGAGATTTTAAAACCTAAAAGGGCCTTGGCAAATCTGATTTAAAGAATTAACGATTGGATTTTGAACTTTCAAAAAGATGAAGGCCTTATTTATTTTATTTCAAATATTGGTGATAGAGCAAATTTTTGCAAAACCCTAGTTGTTGGGTTGTTTGGGCCGCCGTATCGTCTAGGGTAAAGGGGGGGGGGGATTTCTCTCTTCTTTTAAATATCACTAGAACTGAATTAGAAAGGTACAAACATACTCCTATTTCATGTAAAACATTCAGCAAGAGAAGAAAGAGTTTGGTGAGAAAGAAATGGAGAGAAAGAGAGCCGTCGAGAGAGGGACGTGCGCGAGAGAGTGGGAAACAAGGGAGAAGAAGGAGTTCGTGAGAGAGCAAGGAAAGGGAGGAGAGTTGATCATCTTCTTCAACCATTAATATTTTTCCTTCAACTCTCTAGGCAAAGGTGAGGGCTTTTCCGGTCTTGGGTAAAGTCTAGGTTATGTGATGCATGTTTTGGTGTGAATGCATGAAAAGCTTTCTTGTGATGATGTCTTGTTATCTTTCTAATATGTGAAACTTTGTATGATCAAGTAGAATCCTTTTTTAGCATGTTTTAGGGCCAAGGTTCTGTTTTTACTTTCTCTTAAGGTTGATGCCATGATCTATGAAAATTCTTAAGCGAAATCATGCCATACTTGATGAATATGTTTGGATCTATGTGATAGTCTATAACATGTGTTTAGAATGAGTTATTTGATGATGAATATGTTGAAAAGCTTTCTAGATTTTTCATGAATTGTCTGATTAAGCATGAAGACAAGATTTGATGATGCCCTAGTCATGGTGGCCGAAACCCTAGTTTGTTAGGGTTAGGCGCATGTGACTATCTTTTTGTCTATGGATACATGTGTTGATGTTAGTTGCTGCACGTTGTACTTGATGTTTGAAGAAGCATGTTGCCATGAGTACTTGATTGAATGGATGATGCTTTGGCCGAACCCTAATGACTCTATCCATTCACCAAGCACGTTGACTATGTTTACATGATGATAATTTATTTGATAATTTTCTACTTCTGTGAGGAACGGGACAAAACCCTAAACCTCTTATTGTTCATGATGCGCATGATAACTCATTAAGTTACCTCTATGTAATGATATTAGTAATTAAACCTAGAGATGTGAACTTCGCTTGCAAGTAGTGAATGTTATGGCTATAGTATTAGGGTATAGGCTATGGACCATGAGAACGATGGTGCCGTTAGAGACAAAAGGTAACTTGCACGCGAGGGAGTTTTTTTGTGGATTGACTGTGTGGTCTCCACGTGATAACCATAATTTAGTCATGGGATAAGGATTGATTGTGTGGTCTCCTTGAAAACTTGTGGATTGATTGTGTGGTCTCCACGTGACTTGGGTTGACTGTGTGGTCCCCTTGTGTTGTTCATCTGCGAATGATCGAGATTAGATCTATGGTGTTGAGGTGGTTGTGTGAATGGTGAGGACGTTATTCTAACTGAACCTTTAGGTTGCTAACTCTAGATATGAATACTTGAGACCGATATTTGATCTTATGATTATTGTGTATTTGCTTTATCTGTGATTGATGCATGGGAACTAACCCTCTATATCTGTTATGTGTTTTGTTCTAGGGGGGGAGATGACTTTGACAAAGAGTGCAGTGCATTCTTGGGAGCTGATACACCGTGACGAGCACAAGGACGAGGCTTAGGTGACCGACGCGCACCAGGTCCGCCGGATGTATGTCGGCAATGCTACTCTCTGGTGCACTGACAAGATTGGAGAATGGATAGAGTCTCAACTACATACTAGAAGGGTGGAACTACCATTCGCACCCTACCGTTTCCAAACACCCACAAACTTGGCATCATAGCAATCCTCAAACTTGAAGACTCAGTTGGAATCGGACCCATCTGAGGAGTTGCCGGTAGAGAAGAGTGCACCATTTGTGGAACCCGAGGATCTACCGAAGGCTGAGATCAAAGAGGAGGAACTTCCACCGCTACAAGGGGAGCCTTGGATCATGAAGAACCCAGATGAAAACGAGCTGAAGGCCCAGAGCTTCTTTAGACGACTAGTAGACCAATACTTCCAGGAGAAGGGGCAAATCTATCGAGGTCTGAGGAACCATATGCTGAGGGAGTTCACCGACGAGCCATTACCGGATGACGACTACACTTCTGATGAAGAGGAAGAAGAGAAAGAGGAAGAGGCCAAGGAATAGGTTTAGGTTGATAGATATTCATTTTCTTTTTGGGTTGAGAGTACCGAGTTTGACTGTTTGAGCATTGAACAATTACCTTGTTTTCTTTTTGGATAATTAAATTTGATGTAATTTACTTTGGTTTCAGACATATATTACATACTTATTTCAATTGGTTAATTGAAAGGGTTTGCAATGTCGATTACTTCCACGTGTTTTGTAAAGGTTAAGTTTCAAGAATTTCGTAAAATTGAAGGTTTATCATTAATTAAAGATTAATAATTGAATCGACGAAAATTCTTTATGAAATTCACGATGTTTGGTTACTGTGTGACACTCGAGAAATCGGGGCATTACATATGTGAAGATAGAGGACTCTGAGCCACGCGCCTGTGCCTTGGCGTTCAAGAATGGCTTGTTGCCTAATTAGGAAGCCAGCCAGGTCTATGGCGGAGATACGAGCTCGGGAAAACACATACATTCTGGACGACGAAGATGACACGTTCAAGCTGAAGCGCGCAAAGAAGAAAGGTGACGGTGCTCGGGAGAAACAAGCGGGAAAGGAAAGGCGCGGTGAAGGCAGCAAACACAGGGAGAAGAATGGGAAGCCAGTGGCGAAGTTGGTTAAGAAGCAGCTATACCCGAGGTGAGAGGCCTTAGATCGCCGCCGATCGTGGCATCCACCGGGATCTCGCCGGCGAGAAGAGGACATGGAGCTCAACACACATTTGACGGATATCCTACGAGAGGTGAAAGCTATGCCCAAGGTTGGAGAATCCGACCAAGCGGAGCACCATTAACGAGATCGACACAACTAAGTGGTGTGAGTATCACCTGTCGGTGGGCCACGACAATGGTGATTGCTTCACCCTGACGAGGGAGATAGAAAAGTTGATCAAATTGGGGCGGCTGAAGCAGTATGATCGAGGAGGCCGCCAACAGGAAGATCGCCAGCAGGGTGATCGCCAACAGGGAGACCGCCGACAGGGAGACTGCAAAGCAAGGAGATCGTCAACAAGGGAACCGCTAGCAGGGAGATTGCCAGTATGATCGAGGAGGCTGCCGGCAGGGAGATCGCCAGCAGACCGGCGACAGGGAGACTGCCAGCAAGGAGATCGCCAACAAGGGAACCGCCATCTGGTGGCAAAGAAGGATCAAAAGGAAACATTGGCGACCGGAACGGTGGAGTTGAAGAAACCTTCAACAAGAAGATGGAGCCGGTGGTCGGCACCATAAACACGATCGCATGTGGTTTCGTAGGGGGAGACGACACCAATGCAGCGAGGAAGCGACACGTGAAAGTAGTAAGTTCAGTTTAAGAAATTCCTTTTGGCTTCCATCACCCAGACATAGTGGGGTCGACAGCAGATTTTGAGGGCATCAAGATAGATAAGGATGATCCGATTGTTGTCATGTGAGGATCAACAACTTTAACTTCAGGTGGGTTCTACTGGACCAGGGCAGCTCAGCCCACATTACTACGGCGACGCGTTCGACAAGCTGGGGCTGACAGATCAAGACATGACTCCCTACACAGGAACCTTGGTAGACTTTTCAAGTGAGCAGGTTTGGGTAAGGGGTTACCTGGACCATGACGTATCTTTGGCGTTGATGAGAATGCGAAGGTTCTGCGAGTAAGGTACTTAGTATTGCAAGTAGTGGCTTCTTATAATGTAATCATTGGCTGAAACACATTGAACCGCCTGTGTGCGGTGATCTCCACGGCACACCTGGCGGTCAAGTATCCGCTTAACATCGGAAAGGTCGGGAGGATCACGGTCGATCAAAGGCGAGCTCGAGAATGCTACAACAATTGCTTGAGCTTGTACGGGAAGAAGGGTGCTGCTATTGGGCACAAGTACTATGAGGTCGACGTGCGCTAGCCATGGCAGAATCTCCCTAGCTCGAGAAGGACAGGAAAGAACGGTAAGTTTACCGACTCAAAGGCCAAGCGGTGCTAGGCGGACATCATTGCCGATTTTGAAGAGAAAATTTTAGCAGGGGAGTTATGGCGATTGGATCTTGGCTCACTGTCCAACAGGAATTGCGCTTGGGGAATACCTAAGGTCAAGCCACCACCGCCGCAAGGATCCCGCCTAAAGAACAAAGGAAAAGGGAAGGCAGCGCAGCAAGAAGTGGCAAAAGTTGCAGCGAAGGTTGTAAAGGGGAGAGGGATATTCAAGGCTACAAAGGCAGGCTGGCGGCAGAAAGGAGGGGGCAAGAAGGTTAATAACAAGCGAGGCGGAGGATGGGCAAAGGTCAGTAACGCATCTAGGCGAGGTGAAGGATTCTTCAAGAGTGTTGAGTGGGAGGCGAGCACTTCGGCGGTAAAGGATATGGAACTAAGAGAACTGTTGTAGCCGGAGGTGTGGGAAGGTGACGCTAGGATGTGGCGAGCAGAAAGACAGGCTTTGAAAAATAGTAGGGACGATAAATAAAGACACACTCTTTTTCTATATATCGAGAGTTTTTTAAGGAGGCGTCCAGGACAAATGTAGAAATGCAAAACATGTATTTGCAAAAAATATATATGATAGGGTATTCTCAGCAATATTCCTACGATTGACTTTACCAATCGATAAAAACTGAATTATGGAGGTTGCACGGTGGGAAAATTCCCTAAAGGTGGCATTTTCATTTACGACCTTTGAAGTATGGGAATCGCTCCGAAAAAGCCGGTGCAATCGTTGTTATCCGTTGGCGATGTGTGGGATAAGCTTCTTATCCAAAAAGCCTCCCCGGAATAAGGGTGAGCATTTATAATTACAAAGCCTTGAGGACCCCAAATGGCCAGTGGGACCTGAGCACCAAAGCCCCGGTGGGCAAAGCCCTTGACAAACACGCTTGGCGAGGCAACACCTTTTTTATTTAGGAAGAAAGGTGTGATTTAAGCCTCAATTGAAGTATACTGAGCAATAAGTCATAGTTAAACCCTCACACAATTCAATATCGTTAAACATAATTCAGGAATTAAGTGGAAAAGCGTATGAAATAGCACAGGAATAACTTGACAAGCAATAAATATAACACATGTTCCTTTATAGAGAAGGCCCTTCACAACCGCTTGTGCTTCTTATTTCTATAATCTCCAACTTCGTTCATTCTCAATTGTTCTTCAATTTTATGTGTTCAACTTTAACGCGTTTGTTGTCATCTCATCATGTCTCAAGCATCAGGCTGTCAAGGCCAAGATTGACAGAACTTCACTTGGTGTGAAGTGCATGGGTCTCAAGAGTGGCACTTCAAAATCAAAGAAAGATTCTACGAATAAGAAGGCCAGAACTCCTGAGGGGAAGGTTTATCAGGCAAAGGCTCATGATGAGGCTCCCTCGAATGTTCCTCTTTGTGTAGGATGTTACTGATGAAGAGGAGGTTTCTGCAGAAAACTCTCTCATTGGCTCCAATCAAGATGATGTCCCCGATGTTAGGGCTTCTGATCCTGACGGTGCTCTTGATCAAGAAATTCCTGAAAAGGAACCCTCTACTCATGAAGATTCCGGTTTACCCACTCAATCTCATGGTTCCTCTTCCCCTTCTAAGGAGGATGATCTAGTGCATGTGTCCACTGATGACACTCAGTCCAAGGAGTCAAGTCAGGCTCCAACCTCTATTTAGAACATCTCTCATGATGATTCAGATGATTTTCCCTTGACTGCTTCTCTCCCTGATAGTGTTGCTGCCAGAATTAAGAGAAAAAGAAGGGTTCCTGATGTTGAAGAATCCCCTGCTCCTCAGAAGAAGTCCAAATCCACTCCTGCAACTTCCAAGTCTAAGCCAGTGGATGTGAGGGGAAAAGGTCAGCAAAAGGATGTCAAGGCTAAGAGTGCAAAGAATATAAAGATTCTTGTTGCTGTTGAGGAATTTGGGTCTGATGGTGAGGAGGATGTCCAGGACATCTTGTCTTCTGAGAAGAAGAAATATGCAGGAAAACGCATTCCTCAGAATGTCCCTGCGGTTTCTATTGATAATGTGTCTTTCCATGTTGAAGAAAATGTCCAGAAGTGGAAGTATGTGTGTCAACGCATAATTGCCAAGGAAAGGGAAGTTGGCTCTGATGTGGTTTAGTGCAAGGAAGTGGTTGCACTCATTGAGAAGGCTGGGCTGATGAAGACCATTCTCAAAGTTGGAAAGTGTTATGAAAGGCTGTTGAAGGAATTTCTAGTGAATCTTTCTGTGGAAGTGGGACTTCGTGAGAGTGTTGAGTTCAGAAAATTTTATGTTAGGGCTAAGTGTGTTGCATTCTCTCTTTCTGTGATCCACAAAGCACTTGGAAGAAATGCTGATGAATTTGTTGATGAGGAACTGTCCTTGGATGTGATTGTCAAGGAACTTATTGCTGGCCAAGTCAAGAAGTGGTCTTTCAAGAAGTTTTTGTCCACAGGCAATCTGAGTGTGAAGTATGCAATCCTTGACAGGAATGGAGCTGTGAATTGGGTTCCTACCCAACATAATTCTGGGGTTTCTACTACTCTTGCCAAGTTGATCTATAAAATTGGCACTTCTACTGATTTTGACTTTGGCTCTTTTGTGTTTGAGCAGACCATGAAAAATGTTGACACTTGTGCTGTGAAGTTGCCAGTCTCATTTCCATCTCTTCTTACATAGATCATTCTTCAACAGCATCCTCAGATCATCAAGGCTGATGAAGTTGCTATGCCCAAGGGTGTTCCAATCACTTGGATCATTGCTTGTTCCTGGAGCCGCATGTCCCAGACATTGTTGTGCCATCTAGCAGGACATCTACCCCTGCCCCTGTGAGTGAATCTTGCACTAAGGCCATTATTGCTGAATTACAGGATGTCTCTAAGGCTTTGTAGGAGACTATCAAGATCAGCACTGCTAGGAACGTATAGGGTTGATGTTTTTCTCCTTAAGGTTCAAGAGGAAGAAGGTCAAGGAGTTGAGCCAAGTGTTGTTGCTACTGCTACTCAGGATGAAAGCACTGAAGAAGAGGGAGGATCTGAAGAAAGTGCAGAAGAAACTGAAGAGGAATCAAGCTCTGAAGATTAATTGTAGCAGTTTGTGTTTGTAACTGTCTTTTGTTTTTTTTTTGTTGTAGTTTGTGCACCCTTTGCCAAATTTGTGTTAAAAAGGGGAAGTAGTTTTGTTGAAGACTTTGTTGCTATGTTCTGTTGTTGTGAAGACTATTTTTCTATTTGGTAGCTTTGGTCTGTAATAATTTGAAGACAAGTTTAAGACAAAGGCAAGTATCTGGTTGTTTTGCTACTGTATGTTTCTTGGTGCATTTGTTGATTAGCTTTTGATCAAGTTCTTGCTTGTTTGCACTTGTTGGATAGTTACTATGTTCTGTTGCTATGTTCTTTGTTCCAACTATGTTTTATGGAGTTTACTTGCTGTTGCTATGGATGCATCATTTGGGGGGGAGTTCAGCTACTAAGGGGGAGTTTTGGTTCTCTTGTTTTCCCTCTCTAATTCTCAAGTTGTTTTAGACAAAATTTGACAAAGGGGGAGATAGTTGTTACTTTGTTGTCTTGCATTTTGTCAAAAACAACTGGTTTTCGAAGCTGATGCTGTGGCATCTGACTTTGTGTAGCTAGGACATCTGTCCTCTGCTTGGAACGTTATTGTGGGCCCTTGAAGATCTTATGAAGATATGTTTTTAAAAGTTACTTGCGGTTCAAGTAGCTTTACCAGGAGGGTTTTAATGTGGGTTGTTATTTGTTGAAACAATCTTTGATAAAATATTTGTTTCTATCTTTACTTGTGCAAAACGTAACAAGATCTTTGGAGATTGTGTTTTGTTAAAATTGTTGTTGCAATCTGTTTCCTCAGCCCAAGCTAACCCTAGCATCTATGTTGCCGCTGTTGAAGGATATAAAAGGATGAAGACCTAAAACAAGAAGACCACCGAAGCTAATAGAGACAGATCAAGTGTTTTAGGATAGTACATTGTTCTTTGTCCTTGTTACTTGTAAACACACTTTGCTCCCTGAATCTATAAGGAAAAGTTGTGTTCTGCGTTGTTTGATTCTTCAAACTATGATTGTTGATTGTTTGTTACCAATAACTGTGGCAGTGTTTGAGAGAAAGTGAGAGGCGCTCTCATACTTAGGTTGAGATATGAAGTAGAAATACAGTGGGTAGATTAGAAAGTGAACTATGAACTGTAGTGTTCATGAGTGTCTATAATTCCTGAATCTTCAGATAATGGATTTCCTTTCTTTGGGTGCAAACCCTCCAGATGTAGGTGAAGTTTCACCGAACTGAGTTCTTTTGTGACCTGCCTTCTCTAGACTAAAATTCTTGTGACAACCAAATCCAGAAGTCTTATTGCTTATGGATGCTTCATCTCAGAGATAGAACCCAGCAATGTCATGGAAGCTCTTACTGATGAGTACTGGATAAATGCAATGCAAGAAGAAATTTATCAGTTCAGAAGAAATGAAGTTTAGGATTTAGTACCAAGACCTGAGAAGTAAACATCATTGGCCCAAATGGATCTTCAAAAAAAAGTCTGATGAAAATGGGATTGTCACCAGAAACAAAGCAAGACTGGTTGCTCAAGGATATACGCAGATAAAGGGAGTAGACTTGATGAGACATTTGCTCTAGTAGCTAGATTGGAATCCATAAGACTCTTGTTAGGGGTTGCATGTCTTTTGAAGTGGTGGAATTGACAAAACTCTATTTGTGAAGAATGATAAAGGCAAGCTCATGACAGCACAAATTTATTTGGATGATATAGTTTTTGGAGGAATGTCAAACACGATGGTGGAGCATTTCATCCGACAAATGAAATCTGAGTTTGAGATGAGCTTAGTTGGTGAATTGAACTATTTCCTAGGGAAGCAAGTCAAGCAAATGGACGATTCCATGTTCATTTCACAGAGCAAGTATGCTAAAGGCTTAGTCAAGAAGTTTGGTCTAGAGAAGGCAGGTCACAAAAGAACTCCAGCTACAACTCATATCAAATTGACTAAGGATGAGAAGGGAGAAGATGTTGATCAAAGTCTCTACAGAAGCATGATAGGAAGCCTATTGTATCTTACTGCTAGCAGACCAGATATTACCTTTGTTGTTGGTGTGTGTGCTAGGTATCAAGCTGCTCCTAAGACAAGTCATCTAATACAAGTGAAGAGAATTATCAAGCACATAAATGGCACAAGTGTCTATGGTATTCTCTATACTCATGATACAAATTCTTCTTTAGTTGGGTATTGTGATGCAGATTGAGCAGGTAATGCAGATGATAGAAAAAGCACATCTGGAGGGTGTTTCTTCCTAGGGATTAATTTGATCTCATGGTTTAGTAAGAAGCAGAACTGTGTATCATTATCTACTGCAGAGGCAGAGTATATTGCAGGTGGAAGTAGTTGCACACAACTCTTGTGGATGAAGCAAATGCTTAAGGAGTATGATGTTGAACAGGATGTCATGACATTGTATTGCGACAATCTCATGCAATTAACATTTCCAAGAATCCAATACAGCAAAGTAGGACCAAGCATATTGACATAAGACATCATTTTATTAGAGATTTGGTGGAGGATAAAATTCTCACTTTGGAGCATGTTACAGTTGACAAGCAATTGGCTAACATTTTCACAAAGCCCCTTGATGCAAGTACTTTTGACAAATTAAGAGGAAGTCTTGGGATTTGCCTCTTTGAAGGGGCATAGCAATTAACGCTTCAAAAGGTGTTAACGACTAGTTTTATCTTAACCATCATTAACTGCCGTTGAAACATCCACAGAGAAAGAACTGCATCATTGTCCAATTGCCTTATAACTACCTACAATGGGCAAATTGTTTCCTCACAACCGATTGTGATTCTTGATTTTACAATTCTTGTTTCCTTGCATTCTCAACTTCCTCTCAATTTCCTGTGTTCAGTTTGTGTTTGCTCACATCTCATCATGTCTCAAGTCTCAGGAAAGAACGATTATGTCAAGGAAAAGATTGAGAAAACTGCTCTTGGAGTGAAATGCATGGGTCTGAAAAGTGGTTCTTCCAAATCCCCCTCTGACTCGAAGATATCTTCTGGGAAGAAGAAGACAAGAACCCCTGCAAGGAAGGTTTACAAGTCCAAGGTTCGCAATGAGGCTCCCTCGCATGTTCCTTCTTATGAGGATGTTTCTGATGAAGAAGAGTTCTATGAAGAAAACTCTCTTATTGGCTCCAATCAAGATGATGTGCCCGATGTTGAGGCTTCTGTTCCTGAAGAAACCCCTGATCAAGAAATTACTGAAAAGGAATCCTCTGCTCATGAAGATTCAGGTATACCCACTCAATCTCCTGGTTCCTCTTCCTCTTCAAAGGAGGATGATCCAGTGCATGTGTCCTCTGTAGACACTCAGTCCAAAGAGTCCAGCCAGGCTCCAACCCCTCATCAGAAGATCTATGATGATGTTCCCTCGACTGCGTCTCTCCCTCATAGTGTTGCTTCCAGGATAAAGAGAAAAAGAAGGACTCCTGTTGTTGAAGAATCTTCTGCTCCTCAGAAGAAGTCGAAGTCCACTTGAGCAACCTACAAGTCTAGGCAAGCGGATGTGAAGGGAAAAGGTAAACAAACAGATGTCAAAGCTAAGAGTGCAAAGAAGAAGAAGGTTCTTGTTGGTGCTGAGGAATCAGGGTCAGAAGTTGAAGAAGATGTCCAGGACATCCTGCAGGAAAACGCATTCCTCAGAATGTTCCTGTTGTGCCTATTGATAATGTGTCTTTCCATGGGAAATGTGAAGGTATGAAAAACGGTAGAAAGGGGGGGGTTTGAATAACGTTTTCAAGATAAAGCTTCCACCTTAAAGATTTTGACAAATCTTTCGAGAACTTAAGTGCTAAAGATAAGAGATAGAAAAGCACACAAGGATTTTAACCAGGTTCACTTGATAAATCACTCAAGCTACTCCAGTCCACCCGTTAAGGTGATTTCTTCCTTCTTAGAATGAAGGCAATCCACTAATCAGGTAAGAGTTACAACTGCACTTGAAACCTACAAGTGACTAACAATTACACTGACTTAGCTCACACTAAGATTCACTCTCTTAGTCTTCTCTAGGATCCGATCAACCTTGATCTCCTAAAGGAACAAAACAAACTGTTTATCAAAGAATTGTTTACAAGAGATTTGCTTCTAAAAAGCTAATAGTAAACTCAATGAATTTCAGATGAAAGAAAGCTTAGAAGAATTTGAATTTTTCTTGCGCGTATGTGAATGCTTCTAGCCGCTTCTTTCAGTCTTCAGCCTCTTTATATACTCCAAGGATTAGGGTTGAGCGTTGCATGGGAAATGCTACCGTTGGAGGGCAGTTCTGGAAAATCCAGCTTCTGCTATGTCTGAGACTGTTAGGTAGGTCGTCAGGAAGGTACAGTTGCTTTTGTACTTGGATAGCGACTTGACCTTTAAACCTAGGAGACTTCTGATCAGGAGAAAGCTTCATGTTGGAACTTGTGAAGCCGGTTGATCAGAGTCAGAGGGAAAGCCCAGATCCTCTGACCATTGTTTCTTCTGATTCTGAACTCAGAGGGAAGTACATGGTCTTCAGAGTATCTTGCTTCTGGACATCAGAATTTCACTAATCAGCTTCTGGATCTTCAGAGTCTTCTACACCATCAGAATATCTGAGCCTTCAGTGTTTCTTGGTTATCAGACTTTCTGGATCTTCAGAACTTCTAGTGACTGAGTCCACATCAGAGTTTGTATAACTTCAGAACTTCTGAAGCTTTTCCACTGTTCATACTGAACATGGTGAATGCGAAAGCGTTGCTTGGGTCGCTCTTTATACACAGTGCTTCTGATTTGTGTGAGATTGAGTTGAGGTCAGAGCCTGTAAATAGCACACTCAGAAAAACACGTTAGAGTACCACAATTGTTCATATCAAAAGGTTAACTTGTAATCATCAAAACATAGAGTTGTACTACTAGATCAAAACTTGATCTTACAATCTCCCCCTTTTTGATGATGACAAAACTAAGATTTTTGATGAACAATTCTTAAACATTAAACTGAATTCACTCAGAGTTTAGAGATATAGAATAAGACTTATCCTGATGTGAATAGTTTATCTTGCTCATTCTGAATTCAAGTCACTGCTTGATTCTGAGCTTAGCTCCCCCTGAATCTAATACTTGATGAAAACATTAGTAAAGTCTAGATTCTGAGCTAAATGATATAAGAGTTCAGAGTGAAAAACTTATGACATAGATGAAAATAGAGTAATCAGAGCGCATAAGTAATCAGAGTCACGGACAAGGTATCAGAGTCTTGGGTATCAGAGTCAAATTAGAATCACTTCAGAAGAAGTGAAATGTATTCCTTGTATTTGCCCAGTGACACATCTATGGTCATAAAGGTGGAACTCTTAAATTCTCCAAAAGAAAAATAAATCACACTAACACATCTTACACATCAAAAACTGGGTTTACTCCCCCTTTTTGTCATAAGCAAAAAGCTTGGGGTGTGAAAAACTTAGCTTGAAGTACAAGGTACTCCCCCTTAGAGAAGGTCTAAGTTTAAAGAAAATGAAAGCGATGCATGAATCAGAGTTAGGCGAAATAAATAGAAGAGTTAATGCAAGATAAGAACGTTTACCACCGGCCAAGGGAGTAAAGAGGAGGGTCAGTTACCAAGAACTTAACCTCGAGAAACTGTAGGAGCATTAACTTTCAGAGAGAAAGTGAAGCCTATATAAAGCGTTGGAGAGAGAGGTAAGCTTCACAACTCGAGCAATTGTCAGTAAAAAAATGGCATCATACATCGTAGCACTAGAAGAGCTGAGAAAGAAGGCCTTTGAGGAGGACTTGTTCCTTAACATAAGGCATCCAGAGGGTACAAAGACCATCTCAGAGCTAACACGCACACTGCTGGAAGAAGACCTGCGTCCAGAGTTGAAGAAAGACTTGAGGGAATTCCTTGCCTTCGTGGAGGAAGTGCAAGAACTCAGCCAGCTTGAACTAAAGCTGCTGGAAGAGAAAGAAGTCATAGAAAAGAAGCTCAAGACTTCAGAAGAAATTCTGGAGAGGGATGAGCAGATCGTCAATCTCAACAACATCCAGTATGCACTGGAGCGTCTGGAGAAGGAGAGGTCAGAGCAGCGCCAGGAGTGCAGAAGAATGAGGAGGGATCCTCCATTCTAGGATTTTAGGAAAAAGAAAGAAAATGTATGATGTAAAAGCGGTTATGATGAATAATAAAAAAAATTGCAAACATAATGTCAGATATATATATATATGCATAGATAATCACAAACGAACAAAGTAAAGATTAACAAGAAAGAGCCAGAGGTTAACGAAATAAAACATAGATAAAGGAAAAGAAATCAAAACGAAGAGATCCTAAAGCTAGGGTTTATCAGATCGACGCAGAAGTTCCATCATCATTTGCTTCATTTCAATCAGCAGAGACTCATGAGCGTCAAGACGTTGTTCCACAATGTCGAGTCTGGACGAGTTTGGCTGTGTAGAACTAGAAGGAACATTCTGAGTAGCGTGAGGAGCTGGAGTGGAAGCAGAAGCAGCAGGAGTAAAAACTACGGGTGCAAGTGCTTGGCATCTAAGAGCTTCAGCCTCAGCTTCAAGTCGTTCTGCCTCTAATCTGGCTTGTTCAGCTTGAGCTGCTGCTTGACGTGCAGCTTCTTCTGCTTGTTCTTTCCTTCTTTTGGCTTCTTCAATAGCTTCAAGTAGCTTATGTCTCTGTTCTTGTTCATGAAGAGTCACCCTTCGAGCAAACCTTTGCTTTGCAGCCTCGATCCTCTGACTTCCTTCTGCATGCAGGAGCTGCATCATAACTGGAACTTGAGCCACTAGCCAAGTGCTCAGATTGTTCCACTCTTCAGCCACATGTTCAGCATTCTCGCTTAGGTCAGTCTGACCTTGCACATTGCGTAGCATCAATGAGGCTTCATTATAGAAAATATTGATGCACTCAGAGAGAGATGTGGGTCGGAGGTGAGTGTAAGGAATTATAGAGAGGTTGGTTTCAGGAGAGGCTGGGTGATTGCTGCTGTGAGCTTCAGAGGCACCTTGTGGAGAGCCAATGTTAAACATTTGAGCATTTGGTTCAGAGGTTCCATGGTGAGGTTCTGAAGTTTCAACCAGAGGATGGGGTGATCTAACTGAGGATTGGTTAGACACAGATTGTTCTGGTTCAGGTTCTGGTTGAACAGGCTCTTGTTGGTCAGGGGCAGGGTGAGCTTGTTGAGTCAAAGGGTCTGCCTCATGTAAAGGATTGGCCAAGATAGGTTCATCTGGGTCAACTAGACGTTCAGGTCTAGGGCCAGGATATCTCCTAGGGCTTGGACAAGTGAGATAATATTCTTCTAAGGTAGACACCTTTTCTTTTCTAACTTCCATGAATTTTCGAAGGGATTCAGAGTTGTTGGAAGGAGAAGAATCAGCAACATTTGTTGGGAAGGATACAGGTGTAAGGGCTGTGGAAGAGTCTGTATCCGTGGTTCTGGGAGCCAGACGTTCTGATGCTCTTGGGACAGAGTGATCAGAGGTTCTGGGTCCAGGTTCTGTTTGGTTAGGCTCTGGGTGCGCATGGATGATGGGTTCAGAAGTTAATGGGTTGTACTGGATGGTAATGGGAGAGGTTGGTTCATCTGGCCTAGAGGGTTGGTTTTGGAGCAAATTCCAGAGAGGTGCTTCAGTAGGAGAAGGTTGAAAAAATGAAGACCTTGGGGAATGTGGTGGAGAGGTGGTTTGTGCAGCTGGTTGGGACTCAGGAATAGGAGTGAGTGGATTTGAAGATTGTTTGAGCATGGCTGATATGGGGAGTGCATCAAATAAATTCAAATCATCATCAGAAGCAACTGCAGACTTACTTGATTGGGCTGATGATCTTGTCACTCTGGCAGGAGTTTCAATCCTTCTGATCACTTCAGCAGCTGGTTCCACCCGAGTAGGCTTCACCACAATTCTGACCTGCTTCTTCTTCTTCTTAGGAGAAGGAGGACCATCCTCATTATCACCATCATCACCATCATCGGGCTTGCTGGTTTCATCATGTTTTCTCTTGGATTGACCAGTCTTCTTCCCTTTGGTCAGAGGGACATCTGATTCCTCAGAAGATTCTTCTAAGATCATCTTCCTCTGAACTTTCTTCTTGATAGGAGAAGGAAACTCTGGAGCTGGCGGCAGTCTGCTGAAGAATTCATCGAGATCAATTTCATAGCCTTGAGCCCTTAGGTCTTCAACATAGCACCTAATGGCTTCAGGATTGTCTGCCTGTGTCCACAGAGGGTAGTCATTCAGAGGCACCCTTCTACTTCTGATTTCAGAAGATGTGTCTTCATGGGCAGGAGCAATCTTCTTCTTGACTAGGCCCATTTTCTTTAGAGAATTCGCAGTGAAGACATCACTGACAATGGTGGTCAGATCCTCTGTGCATCCAGCATTTACCAGATCTTGAATGAGGCCACTCTCAATGAAGAGATCAGACAACAGACTCCCAAAGGGAATATACTTGATTGCTGACTTGATGGAGGCAGTGGTCCGAGACTTCCGGATACACTCCTTCAAGTAGGAGAACAGGAAGTAGGGAAGGCAGATCTTCTTCTTGTCTTGGATGAAGAACAACATCGCCTTCTGGTTGAAGTTGATGTAGTCTGGGGAACTGCCCTTTGGTCTCTGGTTTATGCAGTGGAGCAAAATCTTGTGCCAGATCCTGAGCTTGGGATGAAGGTCCATCACTTTGTAATTAGTCTTGCCCGGTTTGTAATTGGTGTACAGGGCCTTGTTGGTCTCATCCTTCGTCTTGGGTTTCAGCTTCGATTCAGTGAATTGGAAACGATACCCAAGAGCAGTTTCTACACCCAGCAGATTCACGAAAGATTTTTCTGTAATGATGATCTTTCTTCCAAGAATGTGAGATACCACCTGAGTATCATCGCAGTCGGCGTGCTTCCAGAATTCCTTGATCAGTTTGTCATACACCGGTCCTCGAAGCCTGTTGAAGTAATTTCCCCAACCTTGAACTTGGACTTCAGGACGAAGATCATACCCATTTGTAGCAAGGTTGTCGAGGTCGAATCTCCATTCTGCCAGTACTTGAAGTTCCTCAGGAGCATATACGCAGTGAACGGCACAGCCCCGTTCTGCAATCGGAATTATCTGCTCTTGAGCTTGACCTTGATCTTGATTCGGATTCTCAGGACCCCTTTGACCTGTTGCTAGACCAACTACCATATGAGGGAACTGGGTTGCATCTGCAGTAGCTCTTCTGGTTTGACTCACCATTTTTGGAGCGGTTGAAGGTTTAGGTAGAAGATGAAGGTTGAAAGATGAAGAGAGATCGAGAGAGAAATCGAGGATAAGCGGTTTTGAAATAGCAAGAGAGAGAGAGAGTAAAAACCGAAAGTGAAGGAGATCGTGTGTGTATAGTGGGTTTTGACAAATAACCGTTGTTGATTCAAAAAGCAATTTAAAATCAACGGTTGAAAATTAAAGATAGATAGTAACAGTAAATACACATATCACACACAGGAGAGAAGCACATCTACACGCAACATGACAGACTGTCACACGGGCACAAGGAACTATGCATCAGAAATACTGACACACGTGTTGCTGTCTCAGCTTCAGAGTCAGTACCAATGGGTACACACACTCTGATTGAGTTACCTTCTGGACTAGACATCTTCTGATCAAGAAGTATCATAGTCAGAGGTTCTGATCCATCTTCACTCTGGACAAAAGTCCATGTTCAGATTTTTCAGAATAAAATTAAATCTATCCTCTGCTAAGGGCTTTGTAAAGATATCTGCCCATTGATGGTCAGTATCAACAAACTTCAGAAGAAGTACGCCCTTCTGTACATAATCTCTAATAAAGTGATACTTTACCTCAATGTGCTTTGCCCTTGAATGCAAGATAGGATTCTTACTCAATGAGATTGCAGCAGTGTTATCACAATAGATTGGGATATTGCTCTCAAGGATCTGATAATCCTCCAGCTGATGTTTCATCCAGAGCATCTGAGTGCTGCATATTGCTGCTGAGATATATTCTGCCTCTGCAGTTGATAGTGCAATGGTTGATTGCCTCTTGCTTGCCCATGAGACTAGATTGCTTCCCAGAAATTGACAATTTCCAGAAGTACTTTTTCTCTCTGTTCTATCTCCAGCATAATCAGCATCACAATAACCTGAAAGCTTATACTCTGATGTTTTCTTATACATCAAGCCAAGGTTAGTGGTGCCTTTCAGATACCTTAGGATCCTCTTAACAGCAGTTAAGTAGGTTTCCCTTGGATCTGATTGGAAACGAGCACATAAATGAACACTAAATAGTATGTCTGGCCGAGATGCAGTTAAGTATAGAAGTGAACCTATCATGCCACGATAGAGCTTCTGACATACTTTACCACTTTTATCTTCTTTCTCCAGAATGCATGTAGGATGCATTGGCGTCTTGGCCACTGTTGATTCCAGCATATTGAACTTCTTCAGAAGTTCTTTAGTGTACTTGCTCTGATGGATATATGTTCCTTCTGGTGTTTGATCAACTTGTATTCCCAGAAAGTACTTTAATTCTCCCATCATACTCATCTCAAATTCAGCCTGCATCATCTCAGAAAATTCTTTGCATAGAGATTGATTAGCAGAACCAAATATAATATCATCAACATAAATTTGCACAATTAAGATATCATCTTTATAAGTCTTGCAAAAAGAGTTGTATCTACTTTACCCCTTACAAACTCATTCTCCAGAAGGAATGAGCTGAGTCTCTCATACCATGCTCTGGGAGCTTGCTTCAGACCATAGAGTGACTTCTTCAATTTGAACACATGGTCTGGCTTCTTCTCATCTTCAAACCTGGGGGTTGATGAACATAGACTTCCTCTGAAATATAACCATTTAGGAAGGCACTCTTCACGTCCATCTGATGTAGAACTATGTTGTGATTCACTGAGAAGGAGATCAACAGTCTGATTGCCTCCAGTCTTGCTACTGGAGCAAATGTTTCAGTGTAGTCTATTCCTTCCTGCTGGCTGTAGCCTTGAGCAACTAGCCTTGCCTTGTTTCTGACTACATCTCCTTTCTCATTCAGCTTGTTTCTGAATACCCATTTTGTTCCAATTACATGGACACTCTCAGGCTTCTTCACTAAGCTCCAAACATCGTTCTTGGAGAATTGATTCAATTCTTCTTCCATAGCCAGAATCCAATCCTTGTCCTGAAGAGCTTCATCTATGGACTTGGGTTCAATTAAGGACACCAATCCTTTCAGACTGAGCAAGGTCTCTTCAGAGGGTCTGAAGGCTGATCTGGTTCTGACTTGTTCGTCTTTGTTGCCCAGAATCAATTCCTTAGGGTGAGCTGCAGTGATTCTGCTCTTCTTCAGAGTTTGTGAATCAGAGGGACCAGCTTCTTCCTCTGGTTCATCTTCCTCTGGCTCAGCTTCCTCTGGAGCTTTGCCTTGGTCAGAAACATTAATGCTTAAATCTGCAAACTTCTCAACTAGCTTTGACTGGTCAGAGTCAAGCTTATCGTCAATCTAACATGAATAGATTCTTCAATAGTCTTAGCATCAGTATTATAAAATCTAAAACCTTTAGATCTCTCAGAATAACCAAGTAATAGACACTTAGAAGACTTAGCATCAAATTTATGCAATCTATCCTTAGTATTGAGAACATAAACAACACAGCCAAAAGGATGAAAATAAGAAATGTTGGGTTTTATGTTTCGTCCACAATTCATAGGGAGTCTTATTCAGAATTGGTCTCACAGAGATTCTGTTCTGAATGTAACATGTTGTATTTACTGCCTCTGCCTAAAAGTGCTAGCCATGCCAGTTTCTTGGAGCATGGTTCTAGCCATCTCCTGAAGAGTTCTGTTCTTCCTCTCAACAACACCATTTTGTTGAGGAGTTCTGGGACAAGGGAAATCATGTGCAATTCCATAGGAATCAAACAGACTCTCAAACTTGTCATTCTCAAACTCTCCACCATGGTCACTTCTGACACGCACAAT